>NW_007736593.1:53791-59539 GCF_000696425.1 Galeopterus variegatus
GATGACATCCAGTAGCTAGGTGTGTGAATGTGGTTGAAAATATCCATAAAGGATCCCAACATTTATACACAATGTTGGATGTTTCCCTTTTGTCAGAGAGACTTGTACATCGTTATTTTCCCAACCGAAGAATGGGGCATATTACCTGTTAATATCTTTTGTCTTGCTTCCCCTTTTTTTGAACAACTTTATTGAGATGTAATTCACATTCCATATAAATCAGCCATTTAAAGTGTACGATTCAATTTCCATCTCTTCTTTGCTCCCCTTTTCTTTATTTCCTAACTTCCTTTGGCTTAATACATTTTTTATTCTATTTTATCCCTTTTTAGCTAATCAGCTCTGACTTTATTTTTATTTTAGTGTTTGATTTACCGTGTTAGCACATATTTAAGTTATCACAGTCTATTCTCAAGTCGTATTATACCATTTCACAAATAGTAAAAGATAAAAGAGCTTTAAAATCATATGTTTACCTCCATTTCTCCCTTTCAAACATTTATGCTATCATTATACATTTTATTTTTATATATCTTATAAACCACATTATACATTGTTTTCATTTTTGTTTAAGCAGCCAATTACTTTTTTAATAGATGTGAATTATAACATAACTGACCTATTTACCTGTCATGTCCAGTTCTAATCATTCGTGTAGATCCATATTTGCATATAGTGTCATTTTCCTTCTCCCTGAAAGACTCTTTTTAAATTCTTTTAGTGCAATTCTGCTGGTGACATATTCTTTTAGCTTTCTTCTGTCTGAAAGAAAGTTTCCTTTTTGCCTTAATTTTTTAACAATATTTTTCATGGGAATAGTATTCTAGGTTGAGAGGGTTTGGTTTTTTTGTTTTGTTTTGTTTTTCAGTATTGTTTTTCAGGTTTTAAAGATAGTGTTTCACTGTCTTCTCATTTACATTATTTTCACTGCTAAACATTTGTAATTCTTATGTTTTCCATTCAAATTATATATATATATATAAAATATATAACATATATGATATATTTTACCCTTGCTGCTTTTATTTATTTATTTATTTATTTATTTATTTATTTATTTATTTATTTATTTATTTATTTATTTATTTATTTATTTATTTATTTATTTATTTATTTATTTATTTATTTATTTATTTATTTATTTATTTATTTATTTATTTATTTATTTATTTATTTATTTATTTATTTATTTATTTATTTATTTATTTATTTATTTATTTATTTATTTATTTATTTATTTATTTATTTATTTATTTATTTATTTATTTATTTATTTATTTATTTATTTATTTATTTATTTATTTATTTATTTATTTATTTATTTATATAACAGGTATTATTATTATATTATATATTATTATATATAATAACATATATGATATATATATTTTACCCTTGCTGCTTTTAGGATTCTCTGTTTATTATTGGTTTTGAACAATTTAATTATAATGCATTTTGTTGTAGTTTTCTTTATGTTCTTTATTCTTGTAGGTTGTAGAGCTACTTTCTTCTATGGGTTTATATTTTTTATCAAATTTAGGAAATTTTCAGCCATTTATTTTCCAATATTTTTTTCTGTCCCTACCTCCTCCTTCTGGGAATCAAATTGCTCATTCACTTGCTGTTGTTCGATAGCTTATTCTCTATTCTTTTTGTTCCTGTTGTTAATTTTCTTTGCTCTGTGTTTTTTATTTGGAATAGTTTCTACAGCCATGTCTTCAGATTCACTAATCTTTTATTCTGCAAGGTCTTGTCTGTCATTAGTCCCATCTCACATATTTTTTATCTCACTCATGATAGTTTTCCTTTCTAGAAATTCAACTTTTTAAAAATATCTTTGAGTTATTTTTGATTGATTTAACTCCTCATTATGAGTCACATTTTCTTGCATTTTTGCATGCTTGGTTATGATTTTTGTTTGTTTTTATTGTAAGCCAGACATTGTGTTTTTACTTTGTTTGGTGCTGGGTATGTTTATATTTCTATAAATATTCTTCAGTTTTTTCTTAAGACATAGTTAATTCACTTGGAAATAGTTTGACCTTTTCAGATATTGCTTTTATGATTCCTTGCATGGAATTGGGGCAGCGCTTATTCTATGGTTCATTATTTTTACTGCTAAGGCAGGGGACTTCTGTGCACCAGGAATCACACAGTTTACCAACATGGCAGGTAGCACATGGTCCACTGCCTTTTAAGTGTCCCTCACCCTGCTTCATTTCTAGCACCATCATTACCTGGAAGGTAGGTCAGAAAGTGGGAAAAGTATACATCTACTGTGTGTCATCTTAGCTACACATGTATTTACTGCCCACTTAGATTCTTTAGTATTATGCTCAGTTCTTTGACAGTCAATCGTCTTGGTGCCTTTGGTCTAACACTTAGAATCAGGACATTCAAATTTAGGATCACGTCTTTTCTCCTTAAAAGCTTAATGGCCTACTTGTCCTCAGCTATTTCCTCAGTCAAGTCTAGATTCTATACTTCTTTAAACTTGAAAGTATGTTCTTAAGTGCTTTGTATGTACTTGTTTGTTGAAAATGAAGTTTAAATTTATTTTTATTTTCATTAGTGGGATTGTGAGGTGTTGAGGGGTACAGCTAAAAATGCCCTTCTTTGGCTTACCTTTCCCACCAATTTAGGAAAGAATGTTTTCTGGATGTTGAGAGAGAGAAAGAGAGAGAGAGAGAAGATCCAATTTTCTTCTCCATTACATAGAATTAGTTTGTACATGGCAAGATGCCTATTAGATTATCTCTACTATGTGTTTTCTTTTCTCCTTGTAGGTTAGTTGTTGCTACTAAAAGAAGTGTAAAACCTCTCAGTCTAAAAGTGAGATCGTATTATTTGTATGGTACACAAAGTGTTAAATCCATATCCAGCAGTAGTCTTGAAATGACTATACAGCAATGTCATAAAAACATATAATTTTGTTGATGTTCCTTTAATTTTTATGCCTAGTTTGTATAATAAATTAAGTTTATTTCTTCTGGTAGTAATTTTTCAGCTTTAATATGTTTTTATAAGATTGCTTTTATATTTTTATAAGATTGATTTTATGTTAATTATCATGTTTGTACTTCATGAGTCCAATTACCTCAATTTTAGGTAGTGTTTACTTAATTAGGATTATGACAAAATTATTTAATAAACAACATTTATGTGTTTATAAGTAATATTTTTTCTAAATAAAATTTTAGGCTATATTTATTATGCCATAAAATGTCTTGACATCGTTGTAAACAATAGTGACTTGGTAATTAACTGCTCTGTGTGGTCCCCAGAGAACAATGAAAATAAGAGAAAATGAGTGATCTCCTTAGTGATTTGTAACCCAATAATTTATTGGAGTTTGGGAAGATTACAAATTAATATTGTGTTTCAAGTTATTTGCAGATAGGGAATCTTGCTAAAACCAAGCAATTGGGGGGATGTTTAAATATCACGTCCAAGCCTGATGATATAGATCTAGTTGAGTATTAATTGGAACAGGCAGCCACCTTGACAGTTTTCTTCAGTAAGTCCTTCTTGCTGACTCACTTCTGTTGGACATATTTCTGTTTGTGAATTGATAGGAATTAGAATTTCAAACACAAACTTCACCTGATTGCTTTTGAAAATGGTACAAATACAAGAATCTGGTCTTAATATGTCTGGTCTTAGTATCTGTTCTTAATAATGGACTGATATTTATTTCTAAAATTTACCTAGTTTTTCAAATATTTAAAAAGACTAAACAATTCTTACTACTTTTGCCTTAAAAATTTATTTGAATTTACTACTTTTATTTCAAATGGACATTTTAATTTATTAGTTTTTTGGTTTGGTTTGTTTGGTTGGATGTTTTTAAATATTCAAACTGTAATGGTATGTCTTCTTTTTACACTTATTTTTTCTGAACATATATACACTGTTAACTTTGTAACATGTTAATTATCAATATCAAACACTATAGATAATCATGTGATGTAATCATCAGTATCATATTTAAAACCTATTTCAATGGAACTAAGTATGAACATAAAAAGATGTATAGGACTCATATAATTTCAAGTTCCAATAAATTAATTTCTAATCTTTTCTTTGATTTTTTTCCCAACATAAAATTTTTTTCACTGTAATTACTTTGGTTCTTTGATCTGTATTTTCCCAAATTTCTACTGATCTGAGTAATTTTATGAGTGGCTGGTAGGGGACACTCAACTATTTTCTGATAACTTTTGTTTTTATAATCTCATATCACAAAAGAATCATAGCAAATAATTTATGTCAGGAGTAGATTTCAATTAATTTGGTCCAGTAATACGGTAGGGACTAGATTTTTATTTTGTACTATGAATCTGAGAACAATTTTTAAAACTTCTGCTGAAAAGAATCCATTAGTTAAAAAGAGCTAGAATATATCTATGTTAAATAGTCATATGAATGGGTAAACTTTGTTTTCCATAGGAGAATATTAATTTATTATTAACTAACATGCATAAAGAATTCTCTTTGCAGTTACTGTAATTTCCAGCAAACTTTTTATTATTCATTTCAAGGTGCTCACAAATCTAACAAATGATAAAAATCTGAATATCTTCATCATCCTCAATTTCTTATCTCTTTTGTTCACTGAATTACTGAGTAGTAAACTATCTTTCACTATCTTTCACTTCCAATTGGANGAATTAGAATTTCAAACACAAACTTCACCTGATTGCTTTTGAAAATGGTACAAATACAAGAATCTGGTCTTAATATCTGGTCTTAATAATGAACTGATATTTATTTCTAAAATTTACCTAGTTTTTCAAATATTTAAAAAGACTAAACAATTCTCACTACTTTTGCCTAGTTTATTTGAATTTACTATTTTTATTTCAAATGGGGATTTTAATTTATTAGTTTCTTTGGTTTGGTTTATTTGTTTGATTGGATATTTTTAAATATTCAAACGTAATGGTATGTCTTTTTACATTCATTTTTTCTGAACATATATACACTGTTAACTTTGTAACATGTTAATTATCAATATCAAACACTATGTATAGATAATCATGTGATGTAATCATCAGTATCATATTTAAAAACTATTTCAATGGAATTAAGTATGAACATAAAAAGACATATAGGGCTTATATAATTTCAAGTTCTAATAAATTAATTGCTAATCTTTCTTTGATTTTTTTTTCCGACATTAAATTTTTTTCATTGTAATTACTTTGATTCTTTGATCTGTATTTTCCCAAATTTCTACTGATTTGAGTAATTTTATGAATGGCTGGTAGGGGACACTCAACTATTTTCTGATAACTTATGTTTTTATAATCTCATATCACAAAAGAATCATAGCAAATAATTTATGTCAGGAGTAGATTTCAATTAATTTGGTGCAGTAATACAGTAGGGACTAGATTTTTATTTTGTAGTATGAATCTGAGAGCAATTTTTAAAACTTCTGCTGAAAAGAATCCATTAGTTAAAAAGAGCTAGAATATACATACCTATGTTAAATAATCACATGAATGGATAAACTTTGTTTTCCATAGGAGAATATTAATTTATTATTAAGTAACATGCATAAAGAATTCTCTTTGTAGTTACTGTAATTTCCAGCAAATTTTTTATTATTCATTTCAAGGTGCTCACAAATCTAACAAATGATAAAAATCTGAATATCTTCATCAACCTCAATTTCTTATCTGTTTTGTTCACTGAATTACTGAGTAGTAAACTATCTTTCACTATCTTTCACTTCCAATTGGA
>NW_007736593.1:61028-64105 GCF_000696425.1 Galeopterus variegatus
TCCCATCCTTACACAATTCAGTAGTTATAAACTCTTCTATATTGCAGTCATATTAACTGTCCTGAAGCAGAAGTAGGCTTTGCCAGAAGATGTTCTCAAGTGAAGGAAAGAAAGCAGGGAATTGTTCTAACTTCTTTGTCAACATGATAAATGAACCTCCAAGTAAATAATCTGATGCTGCACTGATAAGTAGGGTCCTTATCTATGAACTATTCTTAGTAGGATGTCTTTGGTCAAAGATTGCTTATAGTAAATAAATACAGAATCTATAAAGTTATGAGACATAGTTGTTTGGAAAANCTTATATTAGACTGGAAAGCTTCCTTGATTTTTTTGACAAAGATTTATTAAAAAAAAAAAATCAGTAACCTTCAGCAGATATTCAGCAGGACTTGACAAAGTTTTGATTGAGGGAAGATTGATTCTCTAAAGTTTGAGTGGTCAGACATGCATTGAATTTGCTGTGGTTCATTGCTAGATCCCAGAAAAGATTTCTAGCTATTCTTGGCTAATGAGCTTATTAGTAAAAGGCTGAAAGGATCACGAATTGTCTATCAAGGAAGATTATCAGTCACAAGGTGTTAGCAACTTTGCTGTGATTTATCCGCCATGAGTAAAGAACAGAATGGTGCTAAAATGCTGCTTATTATGACCCACAGCTTGTGCAGTAACACAAATAAAATATGTGGAGCAAAGGTTTAAAGGTAAAAAATAAGTTCTGAAGAAGAAAAGCAAAGGAAATTAGACAGAATAGTACTTTACCACCTCCCATTTCCTTTCATGGTAATTATAATGCAGAAGAGAAATCAAAGTACCTGCAGCAATAATAGCCTAAGTCCAAATGATGTTATTAAACTCCAGTTGGAAAAAAACTTTTTTAAAAAAAAAATTTTGAAAAAGTCTGCTTGACTGCTGTTGGCAACAGGTAAAACTGATTTCTCCTTGGAGGTGATTTATTTTATTTTTTTATTTTCAAACAAATATTTAGATTCTTCATTTTCCAACTCCTCCTTCATACCTTAAGTTAGCTTTCAAACCAATGTTTGGAAATGTGGAATCAGTACATCTTGTTTGCAGTCAAATAAGTATGTCTGAGCCAAATTAGTTTGTTGAAGAGAACCTGTGAATTGCTGAAAAATTGTCAATGTTAACTTTTACATATTTGACAACTCTTATATCCTGTTTTAATTCACATTGTTACACAACTAATATAATTGTATATGCATATTTGTCTTTCCTGACCATTTATTTTGGACAGAATATAAAACTCCTGTCTAAAAATTGATGGAGATTGAATTTCATTGCCAATGTTTTATTTCAGGAGAAACTTTTTGTTTGTTTTGTTTTTAAAAAGGGTTATAGAACATCTCTTTAAGGAGAGAAGATATTTATTTGCCTCTGCTCTCTACAGCTAACACCCTAAAATAGTTGATATCCCATCCTTACACAATTCAGTAGTTATAAACTCTTCTATATTGCAGTCATATTAACTGTCNCACACACACACACAAGACACAGGCTTGCACACACACACACAAAATACAGGCTTGAAAATATGCACCAATATCTCTCTCCAGTGGCTTTCTGCAATAATTTGCTGAAAAAGTGTTTTCTGGGACTGTTACTGTCTAACTATATATTCTCTTAGCTTCTAAAATTTTTGGAACATTAGAACATTTAGAACTTTAGTATGTTTCGTTTCTCATAATGACAAAAAATGAATTTCTTTGTTACATTTTGTCCTTAATTTAGCAAAACCCATTTCTTCTCACTATTATGTTGTAGTTACATTGTATGATATATATGCTGCTGNCATAAACTGAAACAATTTCATGAATGTAGGGCAAATGCAGTGGAATGTTTATTGAAATATTTTTACAATAATATTAAATTAAAAATGCCTTAAATATAAATCAAGCGGGTGTAACTGAATATATTGTCATTCAAAAACTTAAATTTAATGCAGCTTTTGAAATGTATGATAGATCTGTAATTATTTGGGTTAAAAGATGCCCCATTACACTGTTAAAGAAAAACATTGCTTGTTAGTATGTATAGTATATATGTATTTGTGATGTAACTATAAGAAGTGCACACATGTGCACACACACAAACANGATTGCTTATAGTAAATAAATACAGAATCTATAAAGTTATGAGACATAGTTGTTTGGAAAATGTCATATAAGCTGGTGTATGAAATGGAGATATTTTATAGACTAAATGTTCTCTTGTATGTGGTAATAACCCATTTGTTTCATTTGGAGACCTCATCGAGTCTATGCCAGGAAACATGTGTTGGGCAAGATGGAAGGACTATAGGGAGCTCTCCTCAATGTCTTGGACTTCAACCTGCTTTTTCTGAAATCTTGATAATTTATACTCTTGCGATTATTGGTAAAGATTCACCTTATTTCTGTGAGCCATGTAAGCCTGATTTATTTAAGTTTGAGGAGACAATTATATTCTTTCTATTAAATCAATTATAAAATGCTGCTTTTACTATGCTGCTTCTTGATGAAAGCAAACAAACAACACAATTTCTTAGTTTCAGAAAACCTACTGGATTTTCCTGTAGAAGAGTCTTTCCTCTATGGTTCTCCTACGTTAATCTTCCAGTCACCTGAAATTCGTTAGCCTGCAATCCTGAAAAGCATATCAAGTATCCCCATGTCTACACCTCTGTTGATATTCTCCAGCCAGTCTGCAAGTTACGGCTGTAATCTACTTCTCTCTTGACAAGTGCTCTCTGTGCTACCCTGCATTTCTGTGTACTCGCTTAACCACCCCCACACCACACCCACATACTCTTACATTCCAAATAAATCAATTTTTCTTTAAACTTAAAATGGAAAAGAGGAACAGGTAAGAAAATCCAACTAAACTGCCAAACAAAGTTTGAATACACAACTTTGATGAACACATTAGAAAATAGATATTTTAAATTTTAACTCATAAAGATTTTAAATGTGCATTTCATTTACCAGTTGATTTTGAAAATTTAACTTGTAAGATGCATAAACTGAAACAATTTCATGAATGTAGGGCAAATGCAGTGGAATGTTTATTGAAATATT
>NW_007736593.1:65510-69949 GCF_000696425.1 Galeopterus variegatus
TATTATCTTTTAATCCTATTTTTCCACAAACTTTTTGAAGTACCCTCATTTTACTAATGCAGCGACTTAAAATGATCTGAAAGCATTAAAAAGGAATCTGACCAAATATCGATGAATGAATGAACGAACAAACGACAAAGTGGAGAGTTGACAATCCCAGTGCACTGCAGTAGTGCAGTGGGTGACAACTTTACTGTGGGTCAGAGTGATAAAGACTGGATAAACCAAGAAACTGGAAAAAGAAAAGGAAAGGAGAGTGAAAGGAGGGAAAGAAGAAAGGAAAAGAAAAGAAACAAGTGAAAATTCAGCTTGGACTAAAAGCAAATTGTAATATCGTTTTGTAGATAATTGCACCTAAATTGATTGTCTAAAATGTTCCCAAAGTTCTTTTTTTTTTTTTTTTTAAGTTCTCTGTTACGGAATACTTCTAAATACTCTCATAATTAAATAATAGGATTGGCCAATCGAGATACTGGAGCCCGCTGACAACTTTCTTTTTTTTCTTTTCAAGTAAAGAGAAGCCCTTGAAACATTCATTTTAATGGTGTTGATATTTGGCTAAGCAGGATGCAATTATACTGGTAAGTCTTAACTATCAAAATAGATTTCATAAGCTCTGGGACTAAGCACTGTCACCTAACCATCTTAGTGTAGTATATTTATTGTTATTATTATCATTGTTACTGTGTAGCATATTTCCTATTTTAGTATGGTATATTTATTATTACTATTACCATATAAACAATAAGTATAAATAATTATTACTATTATTATATAAACATTATGTTTATATAATTTATTATTACATAAACAAAAAGGAAGGAGAAATAAATGCTCATTATAGAAGATCTTCAATATATTTTTATATATCCTTATTTCAGAAGTGATTTAAAGCAAGTAAATTTCACAATCTTTTGGGAGTAAGATTTTCTACTTGGATTACGTGTTCTATTCATGAAACTCCTTCAAATATGTTTCTTTTGTATTCTTTCACCAAACAGATTTGTGTAGTATTGAATAACCAGATTAGCTATTTAAATGAATGTCAAAGTCATAGTCTATTTTGAAATTCAGAATCTTAACTAACACTTTAAGATTTAAATTTCATCACTTCTTTATATTTGCTATTCAGAAATGTAACGGCATTGTTTGTTTCAGGTATATTTACTGAAATCCTACAAATTCTTGATGTGGGGTATTTTTCCAGGGGAAAGGCATATTATATTATTATTGAAACTGCCACTAATTTTGCATGCAAAATACTAATTGAATGTATAATAAAATTATTCAGGATAAAGATGTACTTAGTAACAATTATACGCATAATAAAATTTTTAATTATAAAATTCTCCAAAAGTTCAAAATCTTTGTAAAACTGCCATCCCTTATAAATATAGAGAAATAATGTAAGCCTTCTCTTAACATATTCATAAAATTTTAAGTGTGGTTTAGTCATATTTGTTGAAATATTTTCTCTATTACTGTTCTCAGCATCGACAGAATATAAAATGTTTTAGATAATGGGAATAAAGCTTGGCTAATGAACGTGACTTCTAACACCAAAGACTGACAGTGACCAGAAATGATGTTCTTGAAGTTTCAAAAATAGAGTAGATTGCATCTTCTTCCATCCACCAGAGTCTTGACTTCTAATATACTGTGAAGGATTTCCTGATGGCTGCCCAAAGAGACACGACAGCACTTCTCAATGTTGTTCAGCTGGAACTGGTTGCGCTAGTGGTAATCAAAGGACAAATAAATAGAGAAAAATGAGTGTTTGATGGAAAAAATCAAAATTCCACAATTAACAAGATAATTTCACTAGCTGAGGAAACAGCAAATCATAATTAAGTCGCTTTTTAAAAAAACAAAAAGGTAAATAAACCATATCCTTGTGAATTCTAAAGTATTGATATTTTGTTTATCAGTAAAATGCACACATAGAATATGGAATATAGCAGATAGGTGAAAATCCTTGAAGAAATATTGGCCTTTTCCTACTCCAAACTGTAAACTTTTCTGGAACCTGTGTGCTTAGTTGCAATTCATTGTGTTAGTTGTTAATTTAGTTTTTACTTTTTCCAACTTGCTTATAATAACTTAAAACAATCCTAACACACTTTACCTTCTCTACAAATAAAATGCATAATCTCAGTAAGTTTTTAAATTAGGTTTTCTGGTTCTCAATCTCTTTCTTGAATCTACTTCTGAAATTTTTCTATTTTTGTGCTGTATTTGTTTTCTCATCTATTTAGTCCTTGGAATTGAAAAAAAAATGTTATTGTCCCCCAAAAGGTCTTCTTTATGATTTTTTAAAAATACTGAAAATTGAAAATTATAGTTGATAATTTGAATTTGTTTCCCCATTAACAGAAATTGGTTTGTACACACACACATCCAGGCATATTTTCCTTTCAAATTGAACTTAAAATTAATTATTAAAAGATTTCACTTGTTAGCAAAATCACCCACAATTGATGAATTATGTCTCCCCCAAATTCATGTTGATGCCCTAACTGGCAACGTGACTGTATTTGGAGATTAAGGCCTTTAGGAAAGTAATTAAGATTAAATCAGGTTACAAGCCCTAATTCTATTGGGCTGTCTCTTGAGATCTTTCGCTGCCCAGTAGAGCAGAGAGAAATGTCCGGGTGAAGACACAGAAAGAAGACAGCTATCTGAACCCCAAGGAGAGAGAACTTAAAAATCTAAGCTCAAGGTGCCATCAGTGTTGTTATCTGATGAGTTCTCTCATTGATAGCACCTTGAGCTTAGATTTTTACATTCTAAAACAGTGAGAGAATAAATTTCTGTCATTTAGTCTGTGCTGGCTGTGGTATTTTCCTTTTTATTTTTGGCAGCTGCCCTATAAGGGGATCCAAAACCTTGACCTTGGTGTTATACCTTGGTGATATAACATCATGCTCTAAAAAACTGAGCAAACAGGGCCGGCCCGGTGGCGCACTGCTACAGTGTGCCACTTGGGAGTGCGGCGGCGCTCCCGCCGAGGGTTCGGATCCCACATACAGACCGGTTCCCGCTCACTGGCTGAGCGAGGTGCGGCCGCAACACTGAGGGTTGCGATACCATTGCCGGTCCCGGTCCGGTACGGGCACGACACTGAGGGTTGCGATCCATTGCCGGACACGAAAAAAGACAAAAAGGAAAAAAAAAACTGAGCAAACTGGCCAACCCTGACTGTGGTATTTTCTTATGGCAGCCCCAGCAGACTATACACCAATGCTTCAAAATTTCCTTCAGTGACTTAATAACATATTTTCTATCACATACTGGAGTTTTGCTATCTGAAAACTAAAAAAAAAAAGGTAAAGTCAGACTTAAGCCAGGTGTTCTTGAAAATTTGTAGGGAAAAAAATGGATGCTGTAGTATTTATAGACTTTCAGAAGCTCAGAATCAATTCCCCTTAGTAAATTAAGAGGGAAAAGAGATGTAGATGGAATGTAGTTCACTCAAATTCAGAACTAAAACTGAGCACTTTATTTGTATAAGTATCATATTTATAATGTGTTCCAAAATATAAGATATAATTTCAATTTTTACAATTGGAAAATGCCCACAACATACAAAAGATAAGTTTGGGAGCAAACTTAATCTTAAAAACATGCAGGAATGGATAAAAAACTATGCAATCTAACCTAAGTGAATCATTATGCAGATGCANAAGTAATTAAGATTAAATCAGGTTACAAGCCCTAATTCTATTGGGCTGTCTCTTGAGATCTCTCACTGCCCAGTAGAGCAGAGAGAAATGTCCAGGTGAAGACACAGCAAGAAGACAGCTATCTGAACCCCAAGGAGAGAGAACTTAAAAATCTAAGCTCAAGGTGCCATCAGTGTTGTTAGCTGATGAGTTCTCTCATTGATAGCACCTTGAGCTTAGATTTTTACATTCTAAAACAGTGAGAGAATAAATTTCTGTCATTTAATCTGTGCTGGCTGTGGTATTTTCCTTTTTATTTTTGGCAGCTGGCCTATAAGGGGATCCAAAACCTTGACCTTGGTGTTATACCTTGGTGTTATAACATCATGCTCTAAAAAACTGAGCAAACTGGCCAACCCTGACTGTGGTATTTTCTTATGGCAGCCCCAGCAGACTATACACCAATGCTTCAAAATTTCCTTCAGCGACTTAATAACATATTTTCTATCACATACTGGAGTTTTGCTATCTGAAAACTAAAAAAAAANTAGAGATGAAGGATTTACAGGCCTAATATAATACTTAATATAGGAATTAATGTTTGGTCCTCGAAAGAGAAAGCACACGAGAGTTATCTTTGTGCTCTTTACAAATGTTTTTGCAGAATCCAGAACAGTGCCTACTACCCAGTGGGACCTCACTAAATATTTATCAAATTAATTAATTTGTATATTTAATTGCTTATGTGGTCATATTGATATGAAATGAAAATCAATT
>NW_007736593.1:74326-76819 GCF_000696425.1 Galeopterus variegatus
AGAAAACATTAGGTAAAAACTAAGGGCATGTGAAAAAAACTATAAATTTTAGTTAGTTAATAATATATCAATATTGGTACATAAATTATAAGAAATGTACCAGACTAATGTAAGATTTTATTAATAGGGAAACTGTGTGCAGAGGAGGATGGAATACAGGAAATCTTTAAAACCATCTGCTCAATTTTTCTGTAAATTTACAGCTATTCTAAAGTTAGCATCTATTAATAAAATACATACATACAAAACAATATGTGTAACATATATTTAGTTATGTATAACATGTTTAATTTATGAAATTGAATGAAGCACAACTATACATAACAATGTATAGGAATCCAAGTAATATACTATTAAGTTATGGAAAAAAGTAATTTTTATGAAGCCCATTTTCTGCACTTATTCCAGTTATTACAGTTATTGATCAGGGCTCAGGATTGCTCAAAGTTTTGGATATTTAGAATATTTCATATCATGAAATATTGTCCCCACCTAAATGCTCTTTTGGAAAACATGTTAGATCTGCATTTATGCATGTTTGAAGTATCTAATCACNCACATAATATATATTAATACATAATGATGACAACATTAAATGATGATACTTATTAATACTAGGTATTAATAAATATATCAGTCTAGCTCCAGCAATTTTTATTTTTGTTTTACTGGCCTTTTACATTTTCTTCTTTTTCTCTCTACAGATTTTTCTCTATTTCTTTCACATTTGTCCTGTATTTTTACTTCATCTATTTTCCTGCTCAAGTTTCCTTTCTAACCATATGTACACACATCACATACTTCTGTTTCTATTTATGAACATAAACATATGGCATTTAAAATTACTCTAATTATCATGAAATGTTAACGTTTGATTAATTTTAATAGATAATGATCAAAATTCTCCTGTAAGAGGAAGTTAATCAGAGTGTGGGAGAGATTATTAATTACTCACAGTGCCCTTTCTCCCTTTCCTCTTTAACAATAGGCTTGATTCTTAGCTGGGCACGTGGCTTCACAGTTAGAGATCACATTCCCTTCCCTCTTATGTAGATGGGTGCAGTTCACATGACTAAGTTTAGACTTATGGGATGTGTGTGGAAGTGATAATTGCAATTTCTGAAACTTCTTCATGATGTCCTCATTGATGGCAGATTTCCTCTTTCTCCTTTTCACAACCTGGAATGTAGATGGCATGGTGAGGTAGCTTTTATGACAAGTATAAGGGCAAACTTCAGAAAGTGATGAAGCAAAGAGATAGAATAGAGCCTTAGTCTCTAACTAACCTCTTAGAGCCAAGTTGCTCTGCAGCCAGAGACTCCTCCCCACTGACAACTTTTGTTTGCTTGTTAGGAAGAAATGTAATTCTGTTCTGTTTAGACACTATATTACCGCAACTTAGTTTGCAGTATACACTGTATATTTCAATATTTCGAGATACTCTGTATGTATATTGAAACTGGAAAAAATAATATATTATGTAGAAAATTTCATGAAACAGATATAAGCCTAGGTTTTAAAGTTAGGTAACTCTTGGTTTCAATTACAGTTTCACCTTCACTGTGTATTTGCCCTTAAGTCCATTATTTAACTGTTCATAGCTGAGTTTTATCTTCTCTAGTATGTAGATGACAGATACCAGATGAAGAACTCATGTTTATGTTAACATAGATACAAATAGCTCCACATAGAAACAAAACAAAAAAAGTTCTCATTTATGGAGATATCTAAAAGGAACACAGGAGTCAACCAAAAGTCCTCCAGATATCTAGTGTTGAAATAATTTTAAAAACATAGCAGGTAAATTACTATGATATTATAACTCAAAGCATAAAATAAATATCCAGGAGTCCATACAGATATATGAATATATTTGAATAAATGAATAAAGGAGAAGAAAAGAAAAATCTCTTGTGCTGAATAATTCAGAATAAATTTTGTAGGTTTTCTACACTAAATGAGGATGAGCATAACTCTCCCTCACGTGTGTGCTGTGATGGTGACTTCTTTCCAGAGAGTATAGTATGAAAAAGGAGTATAAAGACAAAACTTTACAGAAGAGAAACCTGACAATGCTACTTCAGCCTGGTGGCCAAGGTCAACATCAACAGTCATAAATCATGTTAATAGTATGTATCTTTGATATGATGTAATGAAACAGAGCCACTTTACATGTGATCTTCTTTCAAAGACACTAGAATCTCAGGCTAATCATAAGGAAAATGCCAGAAACATTTTAATAGAAGAATCCTACAATATACCTGATGAGTACTCCTTAAAACTGTCAAGAACATCAAAACAAAGCAAAGTCTCTGAAATGATCAGATGGGAAGAATCTGAAGAGACATGACAACTAAAGTAATGTGATATTATAGATTATAGATATTGTAGATATAAAGATATACTGGGACAGCATAGAAAACATTATGTAAAGAAAACATTAGGTAAAAACTAAGGGCATGTGAAAAAAACTATAAATTTTAGTTAGTTAAT
>NW_007736593.1:78536-78912 GCF_000696425.1 Galeopterus variegatus
TGATTGAAGTTAACATAGAGGCAGGCATCCAGATCTACATATAAGTCATGTCGGTAGTGATTTTTGCATTTAGATTTTGAGAACAAAACACCATAGAGAAGGTGTATTGGTCTGTTTCTCTTGCTTAAAACAGAAGATCTGAAACTCGCACTTTACAAAGAAATACAATTTATTTCATATAGTTTTAGAGGCTGGGAAGTGCAAAGTCCAAGGAACACATCTGAAGGCCTTTTTGGTGGATGGTGACTCTTCACAGCAATGCAGATTGTCACGTAGTGAAATGGCTGAGCAAGAGAGAACCTCCTCACTTGCTCTCCTTTTAATGCCATCAGAACCACTTCCATTATTCCATGAATGGACCAATCCATTCATGAGT
>NW_007736593.1:81138-81369 GCF_000696425.1 Galeopterus variegatus
GATCAGAGTAGTTCCTGTTTAATTTCTCTGCACAGATATAATCCCCCAAAATAAAAAAAAATAAATCCTTTATACACTACTGGGCACAGCAAAATTAGTACTCACTGAGATTGAGCAATTACTATTAACTAGCCCAAGCCATTCATAGACCATTGCTATATATTTCTCACTAATCTATCCTGGTCAATTATCTAAAAGAAAATATTAGCTTTTCACATCCTGTCTGTTTTA
>NW_007736593.1:83438-83762 GCF_000696425.1 Galeopterus variegatus
GGTGAGCATAAGAAGAAGAAAAGAATACCATGATTCTGATTAAAATTTTTTACATTTACTATTAGAAAAAATATCACTGCTTTTCTATAATTACAAAACATATACTTTTAATGAGGAATGCAGGATGTTAAATTTTATCTTACTTTATTTTATTGTGGTAAGAACAGTTAACAAATTGTAAATATAAAATACAGTGTTGATGATCAAATGTTCGATGTAGTTCAATAGATCTCTAGAACTTATTCAACTCACTTAACTGAAACTTTATGCCCGTTGATTAGGAACTCATTTGATAATTTTTCCAGCCCTCGGCAACACCATTCT
>NW_007736593.1:84033-84599 GCF_000696425.1 Galeopterus variegatus
AATGCTCTTTTGGAAAACATGTTAGATCTGCATTTATGCATGTTTGAAGTATCTAATCACATTAAGGTGACAATGAATTGGGAGTGGCTGCAATTCTGAAGTACGTTTTATATAGAAGAATATCAAACGGTGAACTTTTAGAAGCTAGAAGAATGAAATGGAGACTTATTTGCCCTGAATGACATTATTGCTACTTGATACAAGTCTATAATTCTGGATCCAAAATTCCTAGAGTCATATGTGTCTTGGAATTAAGGAAATTTTATATTGTAAAAGGTGTAAAGGTCAATTAATACCCCCAGAGGGGTCTGGAGAAGCTCTTTGTAATCAAATATAAAAAGATGTGAAGGGTCACGAAAATCAACTACAATGTATATTGAGAAGTTAAAAAAAAACAACATGTAAATATTCTCAGTAATTGGAAATAACTACATTCCTGTTTTGTTTTGCCTCCAAATGATTTCGAATAAGTTGAAATTTAGCCACATGGTGAATAATTAAAAGAAAAAAAAAATACTTCTGGTTTTAAGCATTTGGATTTTGAATTGTGGACACAAGACTGTGCT
>NW_007736594.1:0-62519 GCF_000696425.1 Galeopterus variegatus
CATGTCAAAGGGATACCCGCACTCCCATGTTTACTGCAGCTCTATTTACAACAGCCAAGAGTTGGGACCAGCCTAGGTATCCATTGTCTGATGAATGGATGAGGAAATTGTGGCACACTTAAAGCAATGCAATGCTGCTCTTCCATAAAGGAGAATGAGCTCCTGCTATTTGTAGCAAAATGGATGAACTTAGAGAAAATTATGTTAAGTGAAATAAGCCAGGCACAGAAAGAGAAATACTCCATTTCCTCACTCATAAGTGGGAACTAAAAACATAAAATTTTTTTAAAAAGACAACAATCATAACAATACATTAATCTTTCCAAAGGAGAAAACAAAACTGAGGTTACCAGAGGTGGGAAACAGGAAGAGGGGGGCAGGTGTAAATGGAGGAATTGATAAAGGGCCAAAAAAAAAAAAAAAAAAAAAAAGAAAGAAAGAAAGAAAGATTAACGTTGTGTAATACTGAATACACTAATTATCCTGACTTGAGGATCACATATTTCACATAAGTGTTGATGTGCAACTCTGTACCCCACAGACATGTACAATCAATTATGTTTAAATAAGTAAGTAAGTAAATAAATAAATAAAATGTGCATTCCCATTTTTTAAAAAAAGAAGAGAATTATACAATATGTGAACTTTTGTGTCTGGCTTCTTTTAGCATAGTGTTTTCAAGGTTCCTCTAAGTTGTAGCATGTGTTAGTACTTCATTTCCTTTTATGGCTGAGTGGTGTTTCATTGTGTGTATATTATAACAGTTTTCCATTCATCTGTTGAAAGAAATTTGGGTGTTTATACATTCTGGATATCTTAAATAGTGCTGCTATATATATTTGTGAAAAGTGTTTGAATACCTGTTTTAAAAATTTTGGGGTGTATATCTAGGAGCGGAATTGCTGGGTCCTATGTTAAGTCTGTTTTTACTTTTTGAGGAAGTATAAAACTGTTTTCCCTGGCAGATGCACCATTTAACATTTCTACCAGCTATGTATGAGGGCTCCTATTTCTTTATATCCTTGTCAGCAATTGTTATTTTCAAATTTTTGAATATTGCCATCCTAGTCAGTGTAAAATAGTATCTCATTTTGGTTTTGATTTGCATTTCCTTGGTGATCAGTGATGTTGAGAATCTTTTCATATGCATTTTGTCATTTGTGTGTCTTCTCTGGGGAGGTGTCTGCTCAGGTCCTTTGCTCATATTTTGATTTGGTTCTTTGTCCTTTTGTCATTGAATTTTAAGAGTTCTTTTTATATTCTGGATATAAAATCCTTGTCAGATATATGATTTGCATTCTGTGTGTTGTTTTTTCACATGATTAATAATGAATTTGACATTCAAAAGTTTTAAATTTTTATGAAGTTCAAATTTATCTATTTTTTCTTTTACTGCTTGTGATTCTGTGTCAAATCTAGGAATTCCTTGCCAAGTCTGAAGTCATGAAGATTTACCTTGATATTTTCTTCCAATAGTTTTATTGTTTAAGCTCTTATATTTAGGTTGATGATCCATTTTGAATGAGTGTGTAAATACTGAGTAAAATAAGGATCCAACTTCATTTTTTTGCACATGGAAATCAGTTGTCCTGAAACATTTGTTGAAGATACTATTCTTGTTCTACTGAATGGTCCTGGAACCACTGTCAAAAACCAATTAGCCATAAATACATAGTTTATTTCTAGATTTTCAGTTCTATTTCATTAGTCTATATGTCTACTCTTATGGCTTTTCCACATTGTTTTGATTACTGTAGCTTTGTTGTAAGGTTTAAAATTGGGAAATGTTAGTCCTCCAACTTTTTCTTTTTAAAGATTGTTTTGGCTATGCATGGCCCATTATAATTCCATATGAATTTGAGGATCAGCTTTTCTATTTCTGCAAAAAGTCTGTTGGTATTTTGATGAGGATTGAATTAAATCTGTAGATTATTTTTGGGTAATACTGACATCTTAACAATATTAAGTCTTTCAACCCACGAACATGGAATGTTTTCCATTTATTCAGACCTCCTATAATTACTTTCAAAAATGATTTATAGTTTCAGTGTACTAGTCTTTAACCTCTTTGATTAAATTTACTCTTACATAGGAGTATTTTATTCTTTTAGATACTATTGAAAATAGATTGCTTTCTTAAATTACAGTATTGTTAAAATTTTAAGGTACTAGTCTTTCACCAGATACATGGCTTGCAAATATATAATCCCAGAAAGCATTGGGGGAAATTTTTATGACCTTGAATTGGATTACCGTAATGATCTCTTATATTAGAATACCAAACAAACAAACAAAAACTACAGAAAATAAAAATAAAATGGATAAGTTGGACTTCTTCAAAATTAAGAACTTGTATGTTTTATAGGATGCTATTAAGAATAAGAAAAAGCAGCCCAAAGGGTAGGAGAGAATTTTGCAAATCATATATCTGATAAGTCTTGTGCCTAGAGTGTATAGAGAACTTTTAAAAATCAATAATAAAAATATTTAACCAATTTAAAGGTGGGCAACAGATTTCAGTGAAGGTTGCTGATTCAGAGAGGATGTAAATGTGGTGAATGGGTACATGAAAGGGTGCTCAGCATCATTGGTCACTGGAGAAATACAAATTAGACCATAACCTACTAGGATGGCTATAATCAAAAAGACAAACAATAACAAGTGTTACTGAGCTTTTGGAGAAACTGAAACCCACATACATTTCCAGTGAGAATGTAAAATAGTGCAAGTGGAATTTTTATAGACATTTCATTGAATAAGTATATCAACTTGGGAGCACTTCCATCTTAATAATATTAGTTTTCCAATCCACAATCATGTAAAATCTTTCCATTTAATTTCTATGAACACAGTTTTATAGTTTTCAGAGTATAAACTTTGCATTTCTTTGGTTAAATTTATTCCTAAGCATTTTATTACTTTGACGTTACTGTAAAAGAAATTTTTTTTCTCAATTTCACTTTTGGATTGTTCATTTCTGGTGTGTAGAAATACAATTCATTTGTTAATTTTTTTAAAATGTGTAAGTTAAAATAAATACATAAAAATTGAAAAAAAAAAAAAGTAATGGGTGACTTAGCAGTGAAACCTAAAGGAAATGCCTTTAAAGACAGGGATGCCATAGTTACCATTAACTTTAACATTTTCAAAATCTTGTAGCCAATTTAAGAAGACAAAAATGATATAAAAAGTGTTTTATAAGAGGGTCAATTACCTAGCCAGAATATATGAGAATCAGCTAAAAAACTATTAGAAACAAGCAGGGTTCTATGAGGTGGCTAAATATAAATGTATAAAATTCAGTAACTTTCTCATATATACATGTTAGCAACTAAAAATTTAAACATATTCCACACATAAGAATAATAAAAACACAAAATATCAATATTAACTTGACCAGAGCAGAAACTATTTTTTTAAAAAATAACAAAACTCTACCTAAAGACATAAAAGTGTGAATGAATGGAAAAACACAGCATTTGGAGCAAGAGTCAATATTGTAAATATGTTAATTCTAAAAACTTAACTTGAAAGAATTCCAATAAAAACCTGAAGTTTTTTTAAATGAGTACTTTTTTGGTTTCTTTTTTGGGTTTTGGTGGGGGTTTTTTTGTCAGGTGGCTAGTATGGGGATTCAAATCCATGACTGTGGCATTACCAGGAGAATATTTTGAATGTCTGGAATAGATATAGCTCAGATCTGAGCATGTTTGAGCCTGACGAGTACTATAGATAGACAGGGAAAAACTAATGATGTTTTTTTTGTCAGGTGGCTAGTATGGGGATTCAAATCCATGACTGTGGCATTACCAGGAGAATATTTTGAATGTCTGGAATAGATATAGTTCAGATCTGAGCATGTTTGAGCCTGACGAGTACTATAGATAGACAGGGAAAAACTAATGATGCCAGAGGGTACAAGTGGAATAGGGTCCTAAAAATGAATGAGGGGATAAAATTATTTATTAATTCAACAAATATTGAGTCCTTACTATGTGCCAGACACTATGGACACAAAGTCAAAAAGGTATAGTCCCTGTCCTCAAGTCCAAACTGGTTTAATGCCACAAACTGAAAAACAGAGCAAGAACTAGAGAGAGAAGTGTGTGTGTGCTGAGGGGGAGCACATAAGCAAATTCTGTCTCTACATTTTGACTTGAGGCAGGCTGTTCCTGTAATTTCCTTTCTCACTAGGCTTGAATGTAAATTCAGTTTTTTGGTCTTTGGTTGAAGTCCCTACCATTGTCTCCTACATGGATAATGCCCTTCTTCCTGGGCCCACTGAACTGTTGTTTTATCCAGACTTTAAATTTCATTTTTCATTCCACTTTCACCCAAGGACACTGTATTTTTCATTTCTCTTAGCATGAGTTCAGCCCTGGCTCTCAAAACTCCTTCTGGATTACAATGCTGGCCTATGAAGAGAATGTGGACACTGATGCCTAGCTGGGAGCTACTAATTACCATATTTCCTTCACTATACATAAGTTCTATGATAGGAGATTGAGAAGACAGTTTGTCCCTATACCAACCTTCCTTCCTCTGAACATGCCATTCATTCTATCTAGAACACACTTCCTCCTTCCTTTCCTCCAAAAAGCTTCCCCAAACCCCACAACTGAGTTAAGTACAGCCCTTATGCTCATTTAGCACCCTGGATATTCTTCCTCTAACACCATAATACAATTTAATTGTCTGACTTCCCTACTATATTGCAAGCAGGACCTTGCCCTTTTTCGTTGCCTTTTTTACACATAATACCTACTATAAAGTGAGTGCTCAATAAAAATACAGAATAAATGACTGATCACTATGCAATCATTAAACAAGTTATTAAAGGATATTTACTAATATAAACTTATTCACAATATATTTCCACGTGGAAATATTATAAAACAGAATATACAATATGACCCTTTAATATTTTTTTCTTTTCATTCATCCTTATTTCTTAATTTTGCTATTTTTTTTAAAAAGCAAACTCTTATTTAACACTGTGTTAGGCACTATTCACATAGCCTTCACAGCAACTCTGTGAGGTAATATTATTATCTCCATTTTAAAGAAACAGGGTTTTAGGTAACTTGCCCAAGAAACCCAGGTTTCTCTTATTCAACAAACATTTAGTACTCATATAATTTCTTCTTAAGTTAAGAGACAAGCCAAGACATTTTAGTGCAAAGTGTCATTCTGAATATTAAGTAAAGGTACAGATTTGCAGGGAAAAAAAATTATTTTTGGACTGAAGTCTATACCTAAAGTATTCTTTTTTTTATATTTTTATAAAACCACCTTTATCTCTTCAAATTTTAGATAGTTTTTTTAAGGTCTTTGGGAATATCTAAATTTTTAGTAACACATTACGAGTAATCTAGAAACAATTATAAATATTATTGAAAAAGCAAAAGTCTAGGAAAATTGTATGTTATATATTTTACATAGAAATTCTTACCTTTAATTCCATAATAAATAAAAGATACTTAATAGTGATGATAAAATAGACTATGTCTAAAGGATTGCAAAACTAAAATTCACATCACCTATAAGAAATTCTAGTGTTTTAAAAAATCTGACAGTCACCAAAATTCAGTATCTGAATATATAACGCTTAATTAAAATGTTCCCATGAATAAAAAGACACAAAACTTGAAATCAAGGATCCATAGTGCTCATGGTATCAACTAAACCCATTTTTTGAGATATGGAAAAAAAAACAGTAACTTTGTTTACATTTACAGTTGTATGTTCCAGCTGTCTAACAATTTGACTTTAAACTCTTAAATATCATTTATAGCGGGCTGGCTAGTTAGCTATGTTGGTTAGAGTGCAGAGTAGCAACACCAAGGTCAAAGGTTCATATCTCTGTACTGGCCAACCACCAAAAAAGAAGTTTAAATAAGTAAGTAAATAAATAAATAAATATCATTTATAGAGAAAAAGACTCAGAGATGGACCATCCACTTCCTTTTCCCACCTTATCAATGTTTTTATGGAGACTTAAAAAATGTTTGGAAAAAAACACGGTGCTTAGTGACAGACTGAACAATGCCACTGATTTTCTAGGAGTTATATCATAACTGAACGTGGTTGTATTTAGGTCTATAGTAGGTGCCTTAAGAATGTCCCATTCACAGAGTTTCTAACACACCTATCTCTGAGAAAGTATGACACCACTCTGCCAAGGTAGGGTTGAGCTTAGATAACGAAGTAAAAATAACCAAATGCACAGAGCTAGCATAAGGCTATAAACCACATGTATATAACTTTTAAATGGCTTGCCACTGTATACAGGATAAAATGTAAGAACATTAGTTTGGTATTAAAGACCTTCCATAATCTAGCTTATCTATTTATTCCCCATCTCCTTCTGGTCGTGATATAAAGCCTCTGCTTCAACTAGGTTATATCCAAAGTATACCTGTTGCATCTTTACTCTAAAAATCTCAGCTCTTAGAATACTTCCCTAGTCTACTCTTTCTAAATCATTCCTATTCATTTCTTACTACCTGTCTCCTCCTCTTCTGAGCTCTTTCCCAATCTCTCTAGCCCACAATAATTTCCCCTTCCTCTGAACTTCAACCATTAAATATTCAACATTTGATACTTCTCATATACTATTTTGACTTCTTTGTGTATAATCATATCTTTTCTCAGGCATGGAATAAGGGGGTGGGGTGCTGGGGAAGCGGTAAGAGAAGAATACCCATCAAAGAGCTGAGATTCCAAAGTTCTAGACCCTGCTCTGAGACCATATTAGAAGTTCTTGGATGAAATCACTTCACCCTATATATAAATGAGGGCAAGGGATTCAATCTAGGATCTTTGATGACAAGCATTGTTTTTGAGAATTATTTGTATCTTCCATAGTGCCCCAGATATTATTTTACATGGTAATACAAAAAATTTATAAGTTTTTGGATAATGTAGTCTGAGGAATGAGGCCAAATTATCACACTTGACCAAAGCAAGGACTTTCAAGCTAGGAGATAAAGACTGATAACAAATGAAATAGGAAATAGTCAAGGAAGAAATCTGGGAGAGTTCATAAAAAAAATAAATTATTATTTTTTTTATTTTTCCTTTTTTGTCTTTTTTCATGTCCGGCAATGGATCGCAACCCTCAGTGTCGCGCCCGTATCCTCCCTACCCCCCTTCCTACTTCTAAACCTCAGTTCTCCTTTTGAAAGTTCAATGTATTATTGTGAATGCTATATCTTTCTTTCTTTTATTTACATGTTTATTATTTTAGCTCCCACTAAAGAACATATGGTATTTCTTTCTGTGTTTGGCTTATTTCACCTAATATGATTTTCCCTAAGTTTATCCATGTTGCTGTGAATGGCAATATTTCATTCTTTTTAATGGCAAAGTAATATTCTATTTTGCATATATACCACATTTTCCTTATTGAGCTGTCTGATGATGGACATTTAGGTTGGTTCCAACTCTAGGCTATTATAAATAGAGCTGCGATAAACATGGAGGTGCAGGTATCTCTTCAACATAATGCTTTCCATTCCTTTGGATATATACCCAGCAGTGGAATTGCTGGATCATATGGCAGTTCTATCTGAAGTTGTTTAAAGAATCTCCATACCGTTTTCCATAATGGCTGCACCAACTTACAGTCCCACCAACAGTATAGGATGGCTCCCCTTTCACCACATCCTCACCAGCATTTGTTGTTCTGTCTTTTTGATAATAGCCAGCCTAACTGGGGTGAGATGGTATCTTAATGTGATTTTGATTTGCATTTCCCTGATGCAGATTAATGTTGAACATTTTCTCATGTGTCTGTTGGTCTTTGTATATCTTCCTTTGAGAAATGCCCATTCAGTTCCTTTGCCCATCTTTTTTAATCAGGTTATTTTTGGTTTTTTACTGTTAAAGTTGTTTGAGTTCCTTGTACATTCTGGATATTAATCCTTTGTCAGTTGCATAGTCTGCAAATATTTCCTCCCACTCTACAGGTTGTCTTTTTGCTGTTGTATCTTTTGCTGTGCAGAAGCTTTATAGTTTGACATAATCCAATTCATTTATTTTTATTTTTGTTGTCTGTGCTTTGGGGTCATGTTCACAAAGTCTTTGCCCAGTCCAAAATCCTGAAGTGTTTCCCCTGTGTTTTCTTTTAGGAGTCTTATGGTTTCAGGTCTTATATTTAAGTCTTTAGTCCATTTTGAGTAGATTTTGATATATGGTGAGAGGTACAGTTCTAGTTTCATTCTTCTACATAGGGATGGTCCACTTTTCCCAGCACCATTTATTGAAGAGGCAGTCTTTTCCCAATGTATGTTCTTGTTGCCTCTGTCAAAGATCAGTTGGCTGGATGTGAGTTGATTTCTGAGTTCTCTATTGTGTTCTGTTTGTCTGAGTGTCTGTCTTTATGCCAATACCATGCTGTTTTGGTTACTACAGCTTTGTAGTATAGTTTGAAGTCAGATAGTGTTATGCTTCCAGCCCTTTTTTTTTGCTAAAGATTGCTTTGGCTATTCAGGGTCTTTTGTTGTTCTATGTGAACATTAGGATTGTTTTTTCTATTTCTGTGAAGAATGTCATTGGGATTTTGATGGGAATTGCACTGAATCTGTAGATCGCTTTGGGTAGTATGGACATTTTCACAATGTTAATTCTTCCAATCCAAAAGCAAGGAACGTCTTTCCACCTTTTTGTGTCCTCTTTAATTTCTTTCGACACTGACTTGTAGTTCTTGTTGTAGAGATCTTTCACCTCCTTGGTTAACTTGATTCCTAGGTTACTTATTTTTTGTGTGTGATTACTGTAAATGGGTTTGCTTTCTTGATTTCTTCTTCTGCTAGTTTGTTGTTGGAGTTTAAAAGCACTACAGATTTCTGTGGCTGATTTTGTATTCTGCAACTTTACTAAAATTGTTTATCAATTCTAAGAGTTTTTTTGTAGAGATTTTGAGATGTTCTATAAATAGGATCATGTCATTTGCAAACAGGGTCAATTTGCCAGCCATATAATTATTTAACAGCAGGGGTAAGATTAGGACCTGGGTCACTCCATTACCTAGTTTATCTCTTCTCTCTACTACATAGTACCAATTCACATGTTTTTTCCTCCTACAAGTTACTTTTCTATACAAGTACTATAAAACTTTAAACTCTTTTAAAAGTAAAGTTGTTAAATGATATATTCTAAGTTACTTTAAATATTATATCACGCACAGAATTTAACAAAATTTAAGGTTTTAGTAAATAATTGCAAAATCATACCCAAGTACTAAAATATGCAAAACAAAATGCCCAATTTGACATCCTTCTTCTAAATTCTATCCTTTGGTGTTTCCATATTAATACAATCAATATTAATTATTTCCAAAATCTACTTAAAAAGTTTTTAGGAGCTGGCCCTGGAATTATAAATTACTCCATAGTTGAGTTATAAAATATCTTCTTGTCAACTCTATAGCAGGTCAATGTATGAACAGCTGAAAAAGCACTTCCCCCAAATTAGGACCTTTCTCAAGCTTCTTGACATTCAGAACCACAGTAACCAATAACACAATTTCTAAGGTTGCCGTACCAATGGAAGTAAAATATCTCTGGTACTTTTCCAAGTACTAACAACCTGATCAAGATCAACTACTTTATCTGTCTTCCATCTCAGAATTTTCCTTCCCCTCTTCTCCCAAAACGATTAAAGAAAACTATATTTTTGACTATTGCATAAACTGTCACATACTATAAATCAAATCTTTATCACTGAATTGAAATTACAAGTACGAACTTTGTAAGATAAATTTAAATATTCATCAAACAAAAGGTTTAAGCCTCAAAAAAAAGTTTAAAACAAAGATGCTAACAAATACATTTTAGGGTGATTTTTTAATGCTCATAAGTTTACATATTGCTGATTACATGCAATAAAATATTAGAAATCAAGGAGCCACATTCATTCACAGGTAGCAAAAATGATAAACTTACTGTATTCCAGGAGAATTTAGGAGGGAAGATTAAATGACTCCAGATATGTTACTAATAAATACTTGAAAGAACTGCTTATTCAGACCTAAGAAATAAATCATCCTCTATCCTATCTTCCCAAAGTTCATAAAATTTATCTGTTTATACCACGCTATCTTTATCTAGTAAAATAAAGATTAAATGGTATATAAAGAAAAACAATATCTTGCATACCTCCAAAGAGATATCCAAATAGAACTCTGTTTCCAATCCAAGTACCTACCAAGAAGGGCCCATACGGTTAAGTCAATACACATAAGAAACAAACACTCACCAGAATAGCTCGAAACACAGTAGAACCAATTCCTTCTGCCACCTCATACTCTCCCTTCTCATTAGGACGTGTGAAGTTATGTTCTCGGCCAGATCCAAACATCCTATGATAGCAAATAATTGAGAAATATATTGATATGATACTTCCTTTAAAAGGGAAAATCAATTTCATGTACAAAAGTAAAAAGGAATTGTAATTTAAGTGTTAAATAACATCATTAAATTAGTTCAAGGATTTTTATCAGAAATTTACTCTGGCAAACATTAAAAATAAAGAAATATTAAAACATTTTCTCTTTTTTTGTTTGGCAGGTGGCCAGTGCTGGGACCCAAACCCTTGACGTTGGTGTTATTAATACTGTGCTCTAACCAACAGAGCTACCTGGCCAACCCTTAAAAATATTTTCTTTTTGATAGAAGGGAACAGTAGTACAGATTCCCTATAAGCAATAATAAAACTAAATGACAAAATTCAGAAGCTAAAGAACTTTCCAACCCCTACTCTTGAGAAAAACAAACAATAACAATCAATCTAGGGGAAAAGGTAATTTTTATACTAAGCTTTCCAGACAGAAAAATAAAGAAAAAAGGGCAACCACGTTATCTGTACCTTTTCCTTAAAACTGCTATTTTCATTTTAAAGTTAATGCTATAATTCAGCATATACAGCAAGCAAAACTGGGAATAAAGTAAGATAAGACAAGCAAGTCAGGTTGCTTTATATTTTACTATCTTAACCATAAACATAAGAAATCCTGCTCTAAATTCCCAGACTTGCATATTAGAACAGAAAAACAAGCAATCAAATGCTGAGATAGATGGGAATAAAGTGAAGAGAATAAAATGCTTTTTTCTTAAATGAGTAAATATCAATTTATTATATTAGAAAAATACAAATGAATTTATGTTTCTTCAAGTCATGTTGTTGGCTCTGTCATAGTAACGATTTAGAGAAGGGGCAATTTGCAAAATATGTTCTTTGCAATGAAAAACTGAATGCAGTACTCTCAAGAAAATTGAAAGCTGAGGGCCAGCCCGGTGGCGCACTGGATAGTGCACTGCTTGGGAAGCGCGGCGGCGCTCCCGCCCGAGGGTTCAGATCCCACATACAGACCGGTTCCCGCTCACTGGCCGAGTGAGGCACGGGAGCAACACCGAGGGTTGCGATCCCGTTGCCGGTCCCCGGTCCGGTACGGGGGCAACACTGAGGGTTGCGATCTGTTGCCGGACACGGAAAAAGACAAAAGACAAAAAAAAAAAGAAAATTGAAAGCTGAATCTCTGAATTTGAGGGTACCACTATTCTCAAAGTAAATACAGTTGAACAAAGTATTCTATACTCAACAGTTCCCTAATGTAAGTAGTTTCCTCTTTTGTCGTAATACAGAAATCTATGAACAAGGCTTTTTTATTTTGAAGTTTCCAAAAGAATGCCAACTGCTTTTTACAGTTCCCATGAATATTAATTTTCATCCCCAAAGATATGCTTTAGTCCACCAACATGAAAAGAATCCTTCACTGATAGGGAGGAAAAATAAAAAGAAAACAGTCTTTCAGGAATCAAATGTCGTGCAATACTTGAACTTCTTACAAAAGGAAAAAGCTATTCTTTTCAAACTGACATGGACACTCAAAAAAAGCCACTTTTTAAAAAAAGAAAATGCAGCCCAACAACTAAAGCAAAATCCCACATATCTAATTTTTTACTGTTCCTATAAATCTTACATAAAAATACAAAGTATTAACAGTGTCAAGTCATTCTCCTACTGGATTCAATAATCTTCCCGTATGATACTAAAAATACATAAAAGCCTAGTGTGTTTTTTTTCTCATGGATAAAAAGTCTAGTGTCAATGTCAAAAGAAAATATTTGGCTATTCAGAATGTATACAGTATCACAGTTCCAGCACTTATTCTGACACACTGACAAATCTCACACACACACACACACACACACACGCACACGCCATATGCAATCTAGAAAAATACCACAAGTTTTTACCTCAGGTAAACTTCTACTTCATATGTATGCCCCTTCATTTTATATCAACATGAACATATATGATACTGATTTTACAATTAAAAGGTATTTGATCCTAGTTTTGGACATATTAAAAATTCAAGTCTATATTGTCTATGTCTTTTTTAGATTGTGATTCCTATAACTGCAAACTTTAAATTGATTTATAACTCTGGACCAGAACAAATCAGAAGATGTCGACTCTTATTATCTCCTTCATTCTACTAACTACCTGTTAATGTCATTCCTTTTTTTAAAAAAAAAATATCTACATCAAACTGACAAGTCTTGTTGACTTTACAGATAAGCAAACTGGTTTTTTTTCCTTTAAACAATGCTGATAACCTTCTATATTTCGTGACTGAATTTGAGGACCCAAGTGCAGGAAACATTATCACTGCTAAATTCACGTGATTAGATTCAATCCATGGTTTCAATCTGTAGAGATCTTTTAGTATCCTGGTTTCAATCACTAATATATTTGATGTTTCCAGTGATACTGCAAAGAATGTTAGAAATAAAGCCAAGTTCATGCTCTTACTCTACCACTTTCTAGCTGGTATTAACTTGGACAAATAATTTAACCTCCAAAGCTCAGTTTTTTCATCTGTAAAACAAAATTGCTACATTACAACAGAGAATTACTGTAAAATTTAAATAAAAAAATAATGGCTGTGAAAGTGCTTTATAATCAGTAATACAAAGAATTGCAATAATACAAACCTGCCCAACATGGTATTTGGCTGTGCAGTAAAAATGGATGGGTCTACAACAAATCTAGTGTTATCCACTATTAGTGTCACTCGTTCTGATGTTCTTAGATTCCGAGCTCCTTCTTTTGCGTTTTCATATACAAACACCATCTCCCCAGATGTCTTACAGCTACCATCTGAACTTGACTGACTACTGTTTCTGCTGCCGTTCCCAGTGCTACTAATGGAACCATTTGGGGATGCCTTTTGAGGACGAGGACTGCTTGGACGAGAAGAACTGTGATCTTTTTCTCGTTCTGAAATAGAGATGTTAAAGTTATGAAAATTTTCTTTAAAACATTCAAGATCCATATATATCTTTTTAAATGTTTAACTTAGAACAGTTGTTTTAAACCACACTTTTTCTGCTTTTTTATTACACATTAATTTTGAAATAAACATTAATTTATTTCCCATAAATAAAACCCCAAACATCAAAATGCTTCCTTTTAAAATCTTTGTAGAATTTTTAAAAGATATATAGCTGACTAATAATGTTGACCCAAACTTAAGATCAAAATTAAAGTAAATTTTACATTATCACTCCACTTAAAAATATATAGAAACCCAAGAAACCAAATATTCTCACAAGTCAAATAAATAAGCTGAACGTTTAGTAAAACATTAATAAGAATACCAATTTAAGCCATCCTTATTACTAAAATGGAAAACAGTATTCTGAGGACACAAAGTAAAAACTTTGGAATCTTCCTGTGTTAATAAGGGCATTCTGAAACCAGCAATTTATCTCACAAAAGAAAAGTCTAAAAGAAAGAAAAGAAAATTCACCGAAGAGAGCAAAAAATATTTATTTTTTCAAATGACTTTTAATTTCTACCAAAGAAAGTGGCTTTAGTAACTAATGATATACTGCTTCTCTCTCATGTCTACTGAATAAAAGCACTGCTATAAATCTTATAGGATCCATAATTATTGTCTACAATTTTCATAGGTAGAAAATATTGTTAAAATTCAGAAAATGTTCTTTAGATGTTCCAATATTCTACAAAGGGGAGAAATACATTAAGATTTTGCAATAAGTTTCATTTAGAGGCTAGATTACTAAGGTTTAAAGGTGACCTAAAAATGTACCTCCATCTTATCAGTTTCATCAGCTTTTGCCAAATTCCTCCATGACTCAAGCTACTTAGAACACTCTGTGCAGCATTCCTGATTATATAATTAGGCTTGCTGAATCTCCAGAGATACCGACACCTCCCTTTTACAGCCTGTTTCTACAATGCTGGTAGCATCCTAAAAGCAAAATTTGCTAAAGTAATAAAATAATTTATTATATCCTGCTATTCTACTTTCAGATACTGAACTTTGCATGTAACAACATTTGTGATTTCTGGCTTCTGGACCTACTTAGATATTGACAACTCTGCATAATTAGACCCTAATATAAATGATTTAGATTTACAACAGACCATCAGAAACTAGCTCATATAATAAGTCAAAGAATTTAATTTGTCCCTTTCCCAATGGAAAATGAAAATCAGCAAGCTCACATTGCTCACCCCTCTGCTTCAGACTGATGCTTTTAGTCACACAATATGTTCCCCTAGGGTAATAATGTTCATTTATAGTGAGTAGGAAGGAGTGAAAAGACCTGAGCTAGCAGCTAAGAAAGTAAAACACTTCACAGACCTTTCCTTGTTCCATTTTTATTATTGAATTTGAAATACTGTCAAAAATCAGAATAAATAACTGCATGATGGTTATTCTAGCTTTCACTTTTTCTTTGTTAGCAAGATTAGCCAAAGATTTCTATCAATAATTCACTACAAACTATTTAAAAATAAACCACTGCTATATATTTCATAAAATAAAAATTAACTTGAAAAATGTGAAAAATGTCAGTTTCAAAAGCTTTTCAAGTTACTTCTTTTATAAGATTGTTTTAGACTCTTAAAAAAATTCATCTTTAAGTTGCACTTAATAAACTTTTTTCACAGCAAGAACCAAGCTCAACTAAAATATAAACAAGTAAATGGATATAAGAAGCTGATTTTACTCTGTTAAGTATTAGGCACAACTGAATGTCACTCGTACTTAAAAAGGTAAATGCACACTTTTAAAAACTACTGCAAAGGTTAGTTGATTTTACATACCAACATGGTGCTGTCGTGTTGGAGAAGTAACATTTCTAATACAAGGAGTGAGTTGAGACTCTGTTCTTTCATGAGATGAATCTCGTGATCTGTCACTTGACCTTCGTCTATCTCTAGATCTCTCATGTCCCCCACTAGCACCATGTAGACTCATTCTGGTGTGGTCAACTCCTCCTTTAGCAACACGTGAGGGAGTACTGGTAAGTTAGAAAAGATAATTAACAATAAAAGTAGAACATAAGATCACAAAACACTTTTTAAAGAAAAATCTGATTAACATAAAACTAATATTTTGAAGTGCAAAAATCATATGCTACTTTCGAGTTCTGAAATCTAAGTTACCTTAAAACTTGTAGATTTTATAAATTGTGGAACAATGTGTCTTTAAAGATTGCATAAAAAAAGGCAGTTTTTTCATGGATGAGTGTAGAGTATGCATAAAGCAAATGGACTTCACAGGACCCGGTTTTCCAAAGCCTTGCAGTTTCAAATATTGACCTTGCAAAGGGAAGGAAATTTTCCCCCTAGTCTCTGTTGTAAGATAAAGAATTGTAACACAGCAAGGTTGCTGGCTCAAAGACAGACAGGTTACTGATTGATATGTAAAGATAATAGGAAATTGCTGTAAAATGCCTGCTAAAATCGAGCTTTTGTTAGTGGATCTACTTAATTGCATTATAGAATGTCACCTTGCTTGTCTTACTGAATGTTACCAGCTTCTATTGTTAAATGTGTTAAACTGTACTTAGAAAAAAATCCCACCTATGTTCTCTTCCTGTAACTTCCTGATCTGGAGAATAAATGTGGGAAGAGAACCCCAATTCGTGGTTAATTTCCCAAATGGAAGGAATGCCTCTCTCTTGAGGGTTCCAGGACATTAACCCCTTTTCAGGGCTTCTCATTGCTCAGAAGAGATGGGCTTTGAGTAATCTTTGGTGGCTCCATCACCCAGGGGAAAAGGGGTGACAAATCCATGGGAGGCAAAGCAACAGATTAGAAAACTAAAGCCCAGAAATGTTAACTGACTTTTGAATTTGTAGTAAAAGTAGTAGTAGTAGTAGTAGTAATGATAGCAGATCACCCAGATAGCCTAAATATTACTCAAACGTTCTCTTGATTTCTTTCATTGTGGGGAAAAACAAAAAGAAAGAACTTTTAGAATTCTTAAAAAACTGAGGTATGAGGCAAAGTAACTGGTATCCCTGCCAAATAAAACAAGTCTACATGCTAACGTCAATCAACTTGCTTTGAGAACTCTTCTCAAAACACTATGATTAAAAAGATTTTTTAAAAAATCATTTCTCTGAAAAACTTAACTACACTATGTAAAGTCAAAGAGTTTTAAAAATGTTTAAAACATCTTATATAGAATAAATTTGTCCACAAGAAGTAAATAACTGAAACTGCTGATTAACTAACATAGTCTAGTTCAGAACAGAATTCAGAATGAATTCTAGGACCAAATTCATTCACATAATTATTTACTAAGTTATTTTACTATGTGCACAGTTCTGTGCTGAATGCCAATAGAAAGAGACGCTCCCTCAGGAGCTTATGATTGAGGAGGAGCAGTGATATATGAACATGGAGAAATTTAAACAATTCAAGATTTATCCCAAGAGTTAACTTTCAAATATAAACCTACTGAACTAACTAGACTAAGAACTACTAAACAGTCTTTCATTATGAAAATCAGTTATCACCAGACTATAACATAGACTACAAGGACAGAAGATAGAGTTGATTTGTATTACTCTTAAAGTTACTTCTAGGGAAATAAAGGTAACCTATCAGCCTTTATCAGTCATTTAACTCTCATAAGCCTACAAAGAAAAAAAAATTCTACTCCCACCTTCTTTCTAGTGAAAAAAAAATCAAAGGATGATTGCATCCTTGGAACATAATCTTTTTTTTCAAATACAGCTAATTAAAAGATCCTACTGCATATTTAAAAAAAAAAACAAAAACCTTAGAGTAGGAACACTGAAATTTCTGGCTCATTTTCTAAAGTGGGAAAATGAAAGAAATTCATACTAAATAGAACAAAGATCATATATTTAAAAGAAACCTCTTCAAATTGAAATTATTTGGGCTGCTAAATTTTAGTCATTTTCAACTGTAAGAAAGTACACTGTCTAAATGTGAGTCTGATAATATAATGGACAAGGCAAATGTAGGCTAAATGTTCAGTTTGAGAAAGGGCCAAGCAGACTGATTAATTGAAAAAGCATTTCCTTCAGACATTTCAGTAGCTGAAAAATTAGACACAGCTGAAATATTGGCTTCATTTGTAAACTACTTAGTTTTTAAACAAATACAAAAGGTGTCATAATATGATTCTATCTTTTCTTTTCATAAGCAAATAGAATGTACCCTGAATGAGACCTTCGATATCAAATGTCATGGAAGACTAATTATGTCCTACTCTATTTAATTCAATAATTTTAGATCAGGAAAGCACTCCAAAGCAAAAACAGTTATCTACAAAAGAAAATGAGGGCAAAGTTCAGAGGTGACAGCTCTGAACCTCAGGTTACATTTAAAAGAGTCTGAGATACATGAATTGAGGACAGACAGGTAAGAAGATGAAGAGTAAATCAGCCCCAACACCTACTTCCAGCCAAGATAGAATAGCATGGACTGAGTTTACTGTCTGAAACAACCAAAAAAACAGAGAGAATATATAAAACAATGGTTTGCAAAACACAGTACATCAGACAATCAAGGAGTAAAACCTGAAAGATGGAAAGCAAATGAGATAAGCCCAACAACTGCCCCAAATTACTATCTTAAGAGTAAATGCAGAGAAGGAAAACCCAGGCAAAACCCAGTAGACTCTTGAGTGAAAGATAATGAGCTGAGACATTAGAATAGGTGGCTAGAGTTCTCAGGAAAAAGTACCAGAAAGGGAAGAGCAGCACAAAGAGAAAACTTCAACGTGCAGAGCCTTCCTTGAGTACTGAGCTGAGTACCAGTCAGTACATACATGTCAGGAAATAACCAACTCGAAGGATTAGAGAAAATGAGGCCAGGAATAGGGTCTGTTCCCACCAGTCAGAATGACAAACCTCATAACGTATAGGGCATTGGGGAGAGGATCAGAAAGGACTTGACTCTGAAATAGGAAATAATGAGACCTAGACTGAGCACTGCTTGTCTTGCCTAACAAATTTAACAGTGAGACCTAAAAGCATCAAACTGTTTCCAAATAATTGAATTCTAAAACAAAGCTCAAGAATATTTATAAGAATAAGAAATACCAAACACACAAACAAGGGAAAATTCACAGTGTATTTTTATGGCAGTACCATGCTGTTTTGGTTACTATAGCTTTATAGTATAGTTTAAAGTCAGGTGCTGTTATGCCCCTGGCATTTGGGGGGGGAGGCGGAATTGCTTTGGCTATTCGTAGCCTTTTGTTCTTCCATATGAATGTTAGGATTGTTTTTTCCAATTCTGAGAAAAATGTCATTGGAATTTTGATGGGGATTGTACTGAATCTGTAGATCACTTTGGGTAGTATTGACATTTTCACAAAGTTAATTCTTCCAATCCAAAAGCATAGGATATCTTTAAATCTTCTTGTGTCCTCTGTAATTCCTCTCAACAGTGTTTTGTAGTTCTCGTCGTAGAGATTTTTCACATCTTTGGTTAAATTTATTCCTAGGCATATATTTTTTTTTTTTTTGGTGGCTATTGTAAATGGGTTAGCTATCTTGATTTTTCTGCCCGTTCATTGTTAGAATATAGAAATGCTACTGATTTTTGTGTGTTGATTTGGTATCCTGCAACTTTGATGAAATCATTTATTAACTCTAAGAGCTTTTTTGTAGAGTCTTTAGGCTGTTCGTAATATATAGGATCATACGGGATCATGTCTCTGCAAACAGAGATATTTTGACCTCAGCTTTTCCAATCTGGATGACCTTTATTTCCTTTTCTTCCCTGATTGCTCTGGCTAGTACCTCCAACACTGTGCTGAATAGGAGTGGCGAGAGTGGGCATCCTTGTCTTGTTCCTGTTCTTAAATGAAAAAGCTTTCAATTTTTCTCCATTCAGGATGATATTGGCAGTGGGTTTGTCATATATGGCTTTAATTATATTGAGATACTTTCCTTCTATACCCAACTTATAGTCTTTACCATGAATGAATGTTGAATTTTGTCAAATACTTTCTCAGCATCTATAGAGATGATCATACGGTTTTTGTGTTTGATTTTATTGATGTGGTGTATCACTTCTATACCCAACTTATAGTCTTTACCATGAATGAATGTTGAATTTTGTCAAATACTTTTTCAGCATCTATAGAGATGATCATACGGTTTTTGTGTTTGATTTTATTGATGTGGTGTATCACATTTATTAATTTGCATATATTGAACCAAACTTGCATCCCACTTGATAATGGTGTATAATTTTATATATGTGTTGCCATATTGTATTAGCTAGTATTTTATTGAAGATTTTTGCACTTATATTCATCAAAGATATTGGCCTGTAGTTTTCTTTTTTTGTTGTATCTTTGTCTAGTTTTATATCAGGTTAATCTTTTCCTCATAGAATGAGTTTGGGAGAGGGGACTCTGTTTCAATTTTTTTGGAAGAGAATTGGTATTAATTCTTCTTTAAAGGTTTGATAGAATTCTGCAGTAAAGCCACCTGTTCTTGGGCTTTTCTTTGTTGGGAGACTGCTGATAACAGCTTCAATCTCTTTGATTGTTATTGGTCTATTCAGATTTTCTACGTCTTCTTGGCACAGCCTTGGTAGTTTGTGTGTCCAATAATTTTTCCATGTCCTCCAGATTTTCAAATTTGTTGGCATATAGTCATTTATCATATTCTCTAATGATGCCTTGCATTTCTGAGGTATCAGTTGTAATATCACCATTTTCATTTATAATTTTTGTTATTTGTGTCTTCTCTCTTCTTTTTTTAGTTAGCCTTGCTAATGGTTTGTCAATTTTATTTCTTTTCAAAAAACCAACTTTTTGTTTCATTAATCTGTTGTATCATTTGTTGGGTTTCTATTTAATTTAGTTCTGCTCTGATCTTAATTATTTCTTTCCATCTACTAACTTTGGGTTTGGATTGTTCTTCTTATTGCTCCTGAAACAATTACAATTGTTATTGTTCCTGAAACAATAAAACTCCTTAAAGAAAACATAGGGGAAACACTCCAGGAAGTAGAATTGGATACAAACTTCATGAATACGACCCCAAAAGCACAGGCAACCAAAGGAAAAATAAACAAATGGGATTATATCAAACTAAAAATATTCCACACAGCAAAAGAAACACTTAACAGAGCAAAAAGACAACCAAAAGAGTGGGAGAAAATATTTGCAAAATATACATCTGACAAAGGATTAATATCCAGAATATACAAGGAACTCACAAACAACAGCAAAAAAAAGTACACCAATTAAAAAATGGGTAAAGGAGCTGAATAAGCATTTCTCAAAGGAAGATATATGATGGCCAACAGACACATGAAAAAATGCTCAACATCACTCAGCATTCAGGAAATGCAAATCAAAACCACTTTGAGATACCATCTCACTCCAGTGAGGATGGCTAATATCCCAACGACTGAGAATGACAAATGCTGGCAAGGATACACAGAAAAAAGGAAACATCCTACACTGTTGGTGGGACTGCAAAATGGTGGATCCTTTATGGAAAATGGTATGGAGGTTCCTCAAACAATTACAGATAGATTTATCATATGACCCAACTATTCCACTGCTGGGTATATAGCCAGAGGAAAGGAAATCATCATGTTGAAGGGATACCTGTACTCTCATGTTTACTGCAGTGCTATTTACAATAGCCAAGAATTGGAACCAGCTTAAATGCCAATCATCAGATGAGTGGATAAGGAAAATGTAGTATTATCTACATAATGGAATACTACTCTTCTATTAAAAAAAAAAAAAAGAAAGAAAGAAAGAAATACTACCATTCACAGCAACATAGATAGACTTAGAGAAAATTATATTAAGCCAATTAAGCCAGGCACAGAAAGAGAAATACCACATGTTCTCACTTATTTGTGGGAGCTAATAAAAATAAGTAAATATACAAACAAACAGGGGGAATGAGGGAAGAATACAACAATCACAACTGTTCTTTGATCTTGTTAAGACAAGTGAACAGATATGATGTTGATGGGGGAGGGAGGAATTGTCAAAGGGACATGAAATCAACTATATTGTATATTGATAAATTAAAATAATTTTTAAAAGAAATTAAAAAAAAAATTTACAGTGTACGGCATCAAATAAAAAATTACCAGGCATACAAAAGAAGCAGGAACACATAACCCATGAGGGAACCAAAAATAGCCAGAACTTATCAACTGACTTGACCTCATTGACATTTCTATCCAAAGGCAGAAAACTCATTATTTTCATTAGCACACAGAATACCAAGACAGGGCATATTCTGGGCAATAAAACAAGTCACAACAAACTTAAAAGAATTTAATCATAAAAGAGTCCTCTGATTACAATGGAATTAAATTAAAATTCAATAACTGAGAGATATACAGAAAATTCCCAAATATTTGGAAATTAAATAAAACTTTTATCTAAATAACTCATGGGGCAAAGAAGAAATAAAAAGGGAAATCAGAAAAGTTTAAACAGAAAGAAAGTGAGGGGGGGGAAGCAATATATCAATATTTGCAGCATGACCTGACATTACAGCAGTACTTAAAGAAGCAAATTAAAAAATTAAATTCCTATCTTGGAAAAGAAGAAAGGCAGAGTGGTAATAAACATAATCAGAAAAAAAAATAGAGAAAAATTAATGAAAACAAAAGCTGATTCTTTAGAAGATCAATAAAACTGATAAACCTATAGCCAGAATGGTTGGGGGAAAAAGTCAAGAAGATACAAATTACTGATATCAGAAATGAAGAGAGTTGGCATCACTACAAAGACTACAAATATTAAAAGAGTAATAAAAAGGGCCCAGAGCATGAAGCCAGGGACTGGACCCCCCCCACCCACAACCAGGCACATCGCCAGCACCAAAGAGCATGCCAAGAACATCACCTCCATGTAGGTGGCCCACCACAGCCACTACAATAACCACAGCTGCTGCCAAAGTGGCTAGACATCACGACCACCATACAGATGGTCCACCAGCCACTGGAGTGCACTAACACAAGGAAAGTTACCACCAGAGACCAAAGAAAAGAAGAGGATGTCTCTCTCCACAAAGCCCATTCCCGAGTGACAGACTACTGCTCTATGATAATACTGGGGGACATGAACACACCTCTCAGCATTGGACAGATCATCTAGGCAACAAATCAACAGAGTAACCATGACTCTTTCAGAGGGAGAGAAGAAATCTAGGGTTATCAGTGGTGGGAGTGGGGAGGGAGAGACTGGACAAGGGGCACAAAGAATAAATACAATTTGTAACAATATATACACTAGTAATATTGATTTGATCAACATATGTCAACACTGAATCCCAAAAATATGTATAATCAACTATGATCCAATAAAAAATAAATAAAAGAACAATTAAAAAATTACAAACAACTTTATGCCAATAAATTCAACAACTTAGAAGAACTGAACAAATTCAAACCTACAAAAGCTCACTCAAGAAGAAATAGATAAACTGAACAGTTCTGTATCTATTAAAGAAATAGAATTTGTAGTTAAAAAATTCCCTCCAATAAAACTCCAGGCCCAGATGGCTTCACTGATGAATTATACCAAGCCTTTAACATAGAAATAATACCAACCCTACACAACTCTTCCAGAAAATTGAAGAGAAGATAGTATTTCTTAACTCATTCTATGAAGCCAACTTACCCAGACACCAACATCTGACAAAAACATCTTAGAAAAAAAAAACTACAAACCTTAGAACAGATGCAAAATTCTAAACAAAATTTTAATAAATCAAACCCAGCAACATATAAAAAGGATAATAACATCATTACCTAAAGGGGTTTATCCTAAAAAGACAAGATTCATTGAATATTCAAAGGCCAATCCATCTAACTACCATATTAACTGGTTAATAAAGAAAATACATGTATCTCAATAGATACAAGAAATGCATCTGACAAAATCCAAAACTCATTTCTGAATTTTAAAAAAAAAGAAAGATACCCTCAGCAATGTGGCAATACCATGGAACTTCATCAACCAGATACAGAATATCTATGGAAAACCTACAGCCAACATCATACTTAGTGGGCAAAGACCAAATGCACACTCCTAAGATCAGAAACAAGGATCAGAAACAAGACAAGGATGTCTACTCTCACCACTTTTCTTCAACAACGTACTGAAGATTCTACCCAGTACAAAATGGCAAGAAAAGACATTCACTTTGGTAAAGGAGTAAAACTGTCCTTCTTTGCAGACAACATGATCATCTATTGCAGACTCTAATAAAAAAAGGTAATAGAATTAATGAGTTTATTAGCAAGGTTGAAGAATATAAAATCAGTATTTTAAAATCAACTATATTTCTATATACTAGGTAAAGAACAATCTGAAAATGAAATTTTTAAAAACACCATTTACAATAACATCAAAAAACGGAAATACTTAAGGACAATAAAAAAGAACAAATTATTGATATGTGCAACAATATGAATGGATCTCAAGGGCATTATGCTGAATGAAAAAAACCAAACCTATGTTTATATACTATATGATTCCATTTATATAATGCTCTCAAAATGACAAAATTATAGTGATAAAGGAACAAATCAGGGGTTGCCAGAGGTTAGAGTTGGAGAGATGGTGTAACTGCAAAGGGGTGGCACCATAGAGTTTCTTCGTGCTGATGGACAGTTCTGTATCCTGATTGTGGTGAAGGCTACATGAATCCATACACGTGATGAAACATTACAGAATTCAGAACTATGTACCAGAAAAAGGAAAGAGTGCATGTAAAAATCTAATGAAATAAAAGAAAAAGTCATTAACTTAGTTAATAGCATTGTACCAATGTCAATTTCCTGGTTTCTATAATGTACTACACTTACGAAAGACATCATCAATGGAAACCAGGTAGAGCATCTGGGAACTCACTGTACAATTTTCTTGTACATCTAAAATTATTTCATAATGAAAAAGTTTAATAGATATAACAAAAAGGCAACAGACAATGTAGAGACAGAAGTAAAAGCAAAACTACAATCAATAAATTCGATTTAAAAAAATTGTATCTATAAAACAAGGACAGGGATTCTATTTTTTAAAATTAAAGAATAGAAAATAGTTCCTAGAAATTCAAAACACAATAACAGAAAATTTTAAAAGGTTATCAGAAATTGAAAGAAAATACTGGGAATATCCTCAAAAGAACAAAAAGACAAAGAAATGGTATATGAGAGAAAGGATTAAAAAAAATTACAGAACTAATGAAGGAGGTCAACATTCAACTAATATATGTTCCAGAGAGAACAGAAAAAGAGGGGAGTATATTACCAAAGAAATAATACAAGAAAAATTTCCAGTACTAGCTGATATAAGTAGTACTCATATTAGAAAGATGTTGACAAATACACAAAACTGTATCTATAATGTGAATGGTACTCATACCTGGCACCATTATGCTGTATATACCTGGCACAACCATATGTGATAGCACTAACTCCTGGTTTGAGGAATTATCTTACTTATGTTTAAACACTTCTAGCAACTAGCATCAAAACTGGTACATCTTATTAATGTTTGTTAAATTCAGCTTAAGTTTCAGAGAACACATAATATCTAAGCATTTCCCTTTGTAAACTGTTTATTCTCTGTCAAACAATAACATATGTGTGTGAATGTGTAGAGATATAGATACGAAGCTTTACAATTTACAAGATTTCTTAAATATTTAATCAAACTTTTAAGAACATTTTTTCTTAAAGATGATATGTGCATCCTTGTAAATTTCTGATTAGATGTCCCTATCCATTTGAATTAGTCTGCCCTCAATAAAGAAGCAATTCTTTAAATCCTATTTTTATTTGGGGGGAGGGGAATAAACTGCTTTTATTACTCTAACAAATTTCATATCCTATGTTCTAGTTTTTTAAACTAAAGCTTTTAAACGATTTTACATTAAATATATTTTTTAAGGAACTGATTTGCATATCCTTTTTATAAGTATTTTACCTAAATCAGGAGTTAAATCAGGAGTTGGCCAACTATGTCTCATGGGCCAAATTCAACCCATTACCTGGTTTTGTAAATAGTTTTTTTAGAACACAGCCATATCTATTCTTTATTATTGTTTATGGCTGCTTTCAAACAAAAATATTTACTATCCAGCCCTTTACAGAAAAAGTCATTTGCAACAGATTTAATGACAATTTCTCATCGTTTCATTTTTGGGTTTAATTAGCCAGCTATAAAGTTTCTGCTTGCTCTTCTGCTTGCTATATGGTCTGTTTCCCAAGAAACAACAGCTAATTACTGAAAAGGGAAGTTCTCAACTGAAGAATGGGCTAAGCTCTTAAAGGTCATCAATAAGTTTATTGTTTGAGACATTTTTTTGCCACAGAGATATTTTAAATGATACCTAAATCTCAGACTACCCTACAAAAGACAACTTTAGCAGGAAATATGGCCCGATGATAATTTTAATCCTAGTTCTAAATCCTGACATCTTTCTCTTCTTCCTAAAATCCTATCGCCAGATATGTCAGCAACCATAGTGAGGCAAAAGCAGTAGCAGCAGCACAGCATGATAAACTGTTATATGACTGCTCTCAGAGTATCTTTCCAAATTTCAGCTGAAGTCATATGAAGACCTAGATACTAACAATTCTGACAGAAAAGTATCCCTTAATGGTCAAACTTTAACATTGTACTACAGGGTAAGGTTTTCTCAAATGATAAAAATTTTTATGTGAAAAGCAAAGGAGCTGGAGGTTTCTTCTGATTTTAAAACGTTTATTACTTTGTTTCTGGCTTTATGAACTTCTTTAAATAAAGAAAGATGTTGGTAGGCAAGCACCTCTCCAAACTGAGGAGTCTCTAAATAAAGCTTTTAATATATTCACTGAACACCTATCATCTGCCATGTACTGTTCTAGTCCTGGTGAGTATAACTGAGAAAGTCCCTGCCCTCAAAATAAATACATTCTAGTGCAGAGAAACATAGAACATATGCATTAAAAATCATATTATGGTGATAAGTGCTATTAGGGAAAATAAAGCTGGGGTAAATAAAGAGGGCAGAAAATCACCATTTTGAGTGGTCAAGGAAGAACCCTCTGAGGGGGAGATGTCTGAGCAAAGACCTAAAGAAGTAAGAAATAGAACTATGATGATATATGAGAGAAGAGTAAGTGCAAAGGCCCCATGGCAAGAGTTGTCTTTGGCTTTCTCAAGACATTCAAGAAGGCCAGGATAGCTGGATCACAGAAAGCAAAGAAGGTGTTAAAAAGGTGAGCTTAGACAGACAAAATTAGAACAAGATTATGAAGGGCTTTGAAAGAACGTTTAAAGTGTTTCTGCTTTTGATCTAAGTGGAATGGGTACCACCAAAGTATGAGTCACATGATCTAACTTATGTTTTAACAGGATCACTCCGGCTGCAAAGTGGACAAAAGAATAAAGGAGGCAAAGGTAAAATAAAGATACCATTTCAGAAGCTACTGAAAATTATCTAGATGAGAGCTAAAAGTGACTAGGACCACAGTTATAGTACATGGTAAAGAATGGACTAGATTCTAAATATATTTTGAAGAAATAAGCCTCTGAAATTTGCTGATTAATTAAATGTAGGAGGTGACAGAAAGAGAGGAGTCAAGGATGACTCCATTATTTTTGCCTGAGCAACTGGAAGAACGGAAGTTCCACTTACTGAATGGGAATGAGAGTGGGAGAACTAGGTTTGGAAAGTGTAGGTATATCTTAGACAGGTTAAGAGTGAGATGCTTATTACACATCTGAGTGGAGATATCAAATAAGAAGCTGAATATATAGTATGTCCAAAGTTCAGGAGAAGGGTCTCCTGAACTTTGATGTCAATATTTTATTTATGTCAATATCTTATTTATTTTTACACACATGAAGAAAATTTTTTACATGCACCTTCAGAGAAAAGAAGTGAAGACCCAAAAAGGAAGTTAGACACAGGAGAATATATACTATTTTAATAAAGGTGATAAGTTTGTGAAAAGGGGTTTGGGTTTCTAAGGGTGGTAAATTGTGGGAAGGTAAATTTGCACCAACATGGATGGAACTGGAAACCATGTTACCTAAGTCAGGCAGAAAAAGGCAAATATTGCATGATATATTCCACACTCAGGTGGAATCTAAAAAAAAAAAAAAGAGAGAGAAAAGTGGTTCTCATAGAAGGAGAGTAGAATAAACGGTTATAAGATGACAAGATGTGGGGGGGGTGGGTACAGAGGAAAAATGGTGGGCCAATGGGTACAAAACTATGCTATTTACCCTAAGTGAATCATTGTGCAGTATACACATGTATTTAAACAACACACACTGTGCCCCACAAATACATACAAATAAATGTTAAAAAATAAAAGTCCCCCCCTAAATAAATAAATAAATTCCCTCCCCTATGCCTCACACTAAAATCCCAAACATTAAAAAAATGAAAATTAAAAATCTAAACTACACTGCAATTCGACTGATAAAATTAAGGACTAAGAGAATTTCCATCAGATGCCCTTTGGTGGTGATAATTCCATTATGTCTAACTATTCTAAGAAATATCTATAGAAACACAGAATCTAAGTTTAGGAAAAACCTTTTAGAAAATCTAGTCCAAACACCTATCTAATTCCTGAATCTCATCTATAAAGTCCCCATGAATAGGCCGACCTATTGCTGCTACTAACAAGGAAGGGTAACTTGTTTTTTCTTAAACAGTTTTGTAATAGTTTTGGAAAACTCTGACTTTTAGGCAGTTTTTCCTTAACATTAAGGTTCAAACTTTTTTACATGACCCTAGCACAGGGTTTTACACCAAGTAATTCTTTGTTGTAGGGAGGCTGTCCTGTGCACTGTAGGATATTTACATCCCTGGCCTCCAACCACTAAATGCTAGTAGTGCCCTTTACCCCCAGTTATAACAACCAAAGATGTCTCTAGACATTGTCAATGCCCACTACAGGGCATAATCACCCAGGGCTGAGAACAAATAAATGCCCTAGCTCTACCTGCTGGGACCAAACAATAAGAAAAACAACATAATTTTAACATTTGAGCATTTAGTACATACCAGGCACAAATACTAAGCACTCTAACCCTCAAAACTATCCCCATTTTACAATTGAGAAAATGACAGTGTAGAGGCTAAGCAACTTACCTGAAATCATAGAGTTAATTAAGTGATGGGTCTGAGGTGTGACCCAAGGAGTTCAATTTTAGAGCTCATGCTCCTAACTTCAAACAAGTTGGACTCAAACCAAGACTAATTCCTTTTCCAAAGGACAGTTCTTCAAATACTTGATGATAGCTCTTATTGTGAGATTCCTAATATCCACCCAGAGCTGCCCCAAGATTTCTCTTAAATTCTTCGTTTCTTAAGTTGACAAGACATCCAACTTCTTCACATCCTTCCTCCTGAATATACACAGAACTAAAGACAATAATACTTTGGTGTATAGCAGAGTGGGTCTACTTTTCTTTTCTATTAATTGAGATAGTTTGGGACAGGGGGGAGGAGGAGGTGAGAAAGAAGTTGGGATGATGACAGCCAAATCGTACTTTTGTTTTATATCAAGATTACTGACAACCACCCCCCCTCAGGTCTTTTTCTTTCCTAATGTTGTAAAGCCATGCCACCTTAATGTATGGTGGTGTTTTTCAGGTGATGTAATTCATTTAAATTTAGTCAAACAATCCAGCCTCAGAGAGCATTTTGAATCATTTAGTATATTTTTTACTATCTTTCTTTCATCACTGTCACCTATAAATTTCCTAATTTGCTTCCGCTAAATGAGCAATAAAACAAGCAAAGAATAAAGCCACCTTCCAAGATCAATTGACCTTTGGACAGGGTCACTCAAAACCAAAATTGTGTTAATTAGTTAACATAATCAACTAGTGGCTAATTCATTGTTCCCTCATTTTACACCCAAGGGTATCAAGAAAGACTTTATCAAAAGCTAAGCTTAGTCTACTAACTGCATCAGACCAAAGTTGGTCTGACAATCTATTTTTAACACACCCACTCCAGATTATTTTTAATCTGTTTTTCTTCACATTAGTCATAAATTAATCCTTTTCATTTTTTGTTCCAAAATCATCTACCTGTTTGAAAATCAGGCCCAGAATCTCTCATCTTTCAGAAGTTTTCATATTCTCATAAAACTTTCAAAGACCACAAGTAATACCAATAATTTTAAGATACTATATGAAGTTCCTTTTATAACTGTAAGACATTTCAAATGGCTGAGAAGACAACTCATTTAACTAGTTGCATTCTTTACCTCTATACCCATATTGGTTTTTATGTCCTTCCTAGCAATGTTTGCTTTGTTATTTTTATTGGTAGTGGTGGTGGTGGTGGTTTGTTCTTCCTCTTTAACAAAGAAACTTCAAAATAAGAGCTAAAAAATTTTTCCTTCCCTCATTGTCATGTATTATTATTATTACACTTTCCTTGATTACCTTCTTGAATTAAATGTAATAAAAGAAACCCTTTTGGTTGGTTTTAGCATTTTTTTAAAGTCTCCAGTTGGTATGAGCCCTAGTCTTCCTGATTTTTTTAAAGGATTTACTTCTTATACTTTATCATGGCAACCTTAGCTACTTTGTTTTAAAAGTAGTGTGCATATCTTTAAAAAGTTAACTGTGTAATCACATTAAGGATCTTTTTCTGTCAGAAAGATATCAAAATTACATTTTTATTTAACTCCCTAATACATTCTTCCTTTTTGGATAAGTTTATGTTGTGGAATCACACTGATCTTTTCTCTGATCAATTACCAGAAGAACTCACATTGGTAAAATAAATTATAAAATATATATTCACAAAACACTATGTAATCCTTAAAAATTATGCTACAGAAAACCATTTCATGACACAGAGGATGTTCATAATTTTTTCTTTAAAAAAGGATAGGTTATATAACAATACAAACAATAATATCTAAAAAGCATTTTTAAGTGTCTATGTGTGCTTTTATATTTTTGTATATATACAGAAATTTTTTAAAAAATATTTTGGCATATAAATTTTTTAAGTAATAAAATAACATTTTCATTTTCTTCTATATGCTTTTCTATGCTTACCAAATTTATATAATGAATATGTACCACTTTTACAATAAGATAGGCATTATTACATTAAAAGAATCAGCAGAATCAGAGGAAAGTATTCTATAAAGTATAGTATAGTATATAAAGTATAGTATAAACTATATGAAGTATATTTTATATAGAAATTCTGCTTTTATAACTCTATTACTAAAACAAGCTTAGAAAAATATTTCTGGACCCAAAGCCACAAAAAAAGCTAATAAAAGATACCACAAATCTAACTATACACATAAATAAGTCATAGAAACCATTAAGATGACCATTCAAACTTTTAGAAATTAAATTGGGCATATCACAAGAACTTCCCCACATTTCAAGGAAAGGATGTTACAAACTATTTAAATATATTCAAAATAATTTTAAGATGCTGTATATGCCAAATGGCCCTACAGAAGGATCAGCTGTAGGGAAAAAACCATCAGTCATAATGTTTTAAATTGTGCTAAAATTTCCTAATAAAGTAAGCAATGTCATTTGTTAAGATTTAAAATCTCATAGTAAGGACAATTATCTTTATTTAGAAATTTTGTCTCATTGAAAATCAATTTGTACTAATCCCCAAATTTGTCTGGCTTACTCTCTGTTTCAGTGACAGTATCTAGATCATCTATTCAAAGGCTAGGTTCTATAAGACTAGAAAGTAAGTCATTTTAACCATTAGAGCATTATCATTCAAATATATTCAGTCCTGTGAAATACTAATATAATTAAGTGGTTCAATTAATCCTTAATTCATTCAAAAGATATTCAACTCCTTCTTTAGAAAATTATTTCAATTATTTCATTTCTCTATCTTGAATTTTATTTTCAAATATATAAAAAATATTATTTCAGAATTAGTCTTTCCTTAAATAATTTTTTAAAGATATTTATAAAAAATACCACACATAATGCATTCTCAAGTTACATGAAATAAAAAACAAAGCATCAAACACATGAAAACACATTCTATTTCTTTTAAATAACTTGCCATTAAACTGACAATCACATATATGATCTTTCGTATCTAGAAATGTAAATGATCATAATGAAACAAAGGCCAAACATATCTCTCTCAATCTTTCTCTCATATTTGCATATGTATATAATTATAACCCAGAGATATCATGAGTAAACGAATACACACCTTCCTTTAGTATATGCCAAGGTAGACACACAAAAACAAGAAAAAAAATTTAAAACCAGAGTATAAAGGGACTCTGCTCTTTCAAACAATGCAGCACTGAAAGCCAGGTCAGCATCCTTGGGCATTACTAGGAAACTTTAGCACATCTGATATTTCCATCATCTTCAAGAATCCTCTGAATAATGAGAAAATTTCCCAGTCTCCCCCTACCTCAACTATCCAAAGACTTCCTTTAGCTTTCCTCCCTCTCCTGTGTACTAATGCTGTTGCGGTTATTTAGGCTTTAAATGTTCAGAGATACAAACCCCTTTATATATTAATTCAGTTCATTTTCTCAGACACTGACTCAGCCGTGGGTTGTGCAGCACTGACGTTTCTAACCAAACAGCATCGTGTGAGCTGCGATCATCCCATTTCTCCATCTCTGAGCAGTGATTGGATATTGTAATTGATAGACAGTTGGAAGAAAACGCAGGAGGGCTTAGAGATATGTAGATATGTTGCCAAATGCCATCTGTAAAGCTAATTCTAGCTCTGCCAGCTTGCCAGGTTTTAGAAAACTAGGATGCAGCTAACTCTTTTTTTTTCCTATCATTTTACTGTGTATCCATTCTGGGCAGTAAAGCTTCTCTTTAAAACCAAAGAGAAAATATTATTTGTACTTTAAGAATCCACTCAAGAACTATTCTTTAAAGCAACCAAACTTTTCCATTTCTGAACTGCTGCTGAGACTATGGAGTGACTTAAAAAGGAAACTGGAAAACTCAGACTTCATGCAGTCTCAGAAGAAATGAGCATGCGTATTTCTTCCTATGTTGGAATGATTTCTTGCCGTATAGTCTATATAGAATGTATGATGCATTTATCTTTAGTAACATGAGCAGATTGCAGATTTGATTTTTATATAGCTGTATTCTACCCAATTCAAATATTCAGTAGCTTTTATCATATTGTCTATTTTAACCGTATACAGGAAAAGTGTTCTTTCTTTTATTCTTTTTTAAATAGCAAAAACTCCTCCAATTTAAAGAGGTGTCACAAGTCAGGCCAAATACATTTCAACCGAAATGATCTTTAACATCTTCAGCATAGCTACCAACCCCCTCTACATAGTTATTAACTGTATAACTACTTACACAGAAACAAAGTTCAGTAATTTACACTACCTAATTCATTTGTATCCATCTGCAGAGAGATCATACACACCCTGAAAGTCCATCCATGTCCAGACTAGCTTCTCTGTTAGGTCTTGTCTTTTATATCACAGAGTGTTACACATACCAAATCTACATTTGAAAGAAAGTTAAGAAAAGTACCGTAAAGTTGTATTAGATAGAACAGAAACTATAAGGCAATGACCACCAAACACTCAAATGTCAATGGTAAGCAGAAATAAGATAGTAACTACTATTGTTACTTTTATAAGTAGAAAAATTTATTTTTATTCTAACCAGTAGGGAAAAAAATCAAAAGTAAAAGACTAAAAATATCAGTCTATTCCAAAATATAAATAGAACAAAACAAAACACAAATTTTTAAGTAAGATGACTTTTAGATTACCTACAAAAATTGAACCAATAAAGAAAAGTATATTATTTCTTTACTTCTTATAAATTTAAATCCCCAATTCTGTTTGAGGTGGCAATGTGCCCAGTTCAAAAACTATATTTCTCAGTGTCCCTGATACAGAGATGGCCATATAGCAGGGGTCTAGCCAATGATTTATAAGAAGATATCTGCTGGGAATTTCTGAGAAATTTAATTTCCTGATATAAATGAAGTCCTTTCTCATTCTCCGCTGCTCCCTTCCTCCTCCTTCTTGTCTAGAAGGTGGACTTGATGGCCAGAGCTACAATATCCACCTTGTGATCATGAGGGGAAAGTTTCTTATTCCAAGAAAATCAGAGATTTTTGACCCTAATATCCTTAAGACACTAAACACACATCGGCCCCTGCCTGCACTTCTATGTACAAGAAAAATAAACCCAACACTTAAGCCAGTATTTAACCTGTTTTTTTCACTCAAACATCCTTAAATAAAATACACAAGACTCAAAAAAGAGATGAGAGTAGGCAGAGGCACAGATGAAATATAATTAGCCATGAATTGGTAACTTGAAGCTGGTTGATGGGTAGCAGGGGTTCATTATACCTGCTGTATTTTGCATGTATCAAAGTAAGTTATTTAAAATTTGAAAAGGAATAAGAAACTTGTTTATAAATCCTAGCTCTGCCATTTACAAGTTGGATGACCTTGAGCAATTTTACTAATTTCATTTTTTCATCTACCAAATGGGAACATTAATACTATCTACAGAGCTCTACCTTCAGATCCAGTCAAGGTCAGCTCCTGAAGGTCCCTGCCAGAAATGTCCTCCATCTACTTAATACTCTAATCATCCAAGGATTACCTCAAGTCTCATTTTCACCTACTCAAGCTGATAATGATTCCTTCTCTGAGCTCTTATTTTTCAACTCAGTACCACAGTTTAAATGCCCTGTAGTCCTCTAGTTGTTCCATATGTGGATATTAAAGCATTTCATAACAATATCCTGACACACTTTTGCAAATCTCTCCTGAACTGAGGGTAGGTTCTCAATAATGCTTCCTGACTGTTAGATTTTAAAGCCTCTCAGCCAATTAATTTACTATCAATTCAAAAAATAACCATTTCGGGCCGGCCAGGTGGCACACTGCTACAGTGCGCCGCTTGGGAGTGCAGCGGCGCTCCCGCTGAGGGTTCGGATCCCACATACAGACCGGTTCCCGCTCACTGGCTGAGCGAGGTGCGGGCGCAGCACCGAGGGTTGCGATCCCGTTGCCGGTCCCGGTCCGGTACGGGCGCGACACTGAGGGTTGCGATCCATTGCCGGACACAAAAAAAGACAAAAAGGAAAAAAATAAATTAAATAAAATAACCATTTGTAAGAAGTCAAGCCATACTTTAAGTGTCCTAAGTTATGCATTCCTAAGCACATAAGAACAAGAAATATCTAAAAGTTCTTCCTTCCACAGGTTTTCTATGAATGAGGCTAAAATAAACTCAAAGGATTTCTTGGTCTTTCCACTAAAACAAAACAAAACAAAAAAAAACAACCAAAAAACCCCCACTTATTAGTATTTATTTTCTATTTCACTTTAATATTTTTCATTCAAATAACCCTAAATACTGCTACAGTCTACCTGAAAACAGCACCAAAAAGTTCTTGATGCTACAGCTATCAAGAAGAGCTATGGCATTCATTACTGAAATGAAACAACAGCAATGAGAAAAGTACTATTAGTTTTTATAAAATTTTCCCCCTGTATGTGTATAGCTTTTATAAAGCAAATGATGACTTATTTTCACCTTTGTCACCTCTTCATTATGTAATGCAGTATTGTACATCAGCAGAAAAATATCAAGAACTAGGAAGGATAATATATAATTTACCTGAAAAATATATATATACAACAGTGTAGATATAATATAGCTCCACACTTAATGTGATAAAACCAATACCTTTTTAATCTCAAAGACGAGATAATTATCCATTAAGTAGAGAAAAAGAACTAGAGCCCCAGTTGAAGGACACTGACATACATAGATACTTACACACATACACGCACACGCAAAATGAACAAAACAAAACAAAAAACATTCATACCATTTGGTATGTCCTTAAAAATTAGTAAATTCAATTTAACGTTTAACATTTTAGATCACATCACATTAAAAGTTCATGATAAAGGAGAACATCTTGTGAGGAGACTTAAAAAGTACCAGTTACTCCTATTTTCTGGCTATAGCATATGCACATAGTTTTAAAGTACCTGAACTATTTCTTTAAAATTACAAAAAGAATTTCATATTATGGTACTTAAGGAAGCTGGTATTCATTATCAGTGATCATGAGAATTTTACATTCAAGTAAGTTAAATATTCAATAACATCCCCTAAGTAACATTCATAAAGCAAAATCCTCTATGAAAACATGCTTTACATACCTGTAATATGTGAAGTTTATGAGCTGTCAATGAATACCTTAAATTATCAGACCACAAAGTATTTTAAGTGAGGTATTCCTCATTAAGTCTCACAGCACAAAATGAAAATTTTAAAAACAATATATAGATGAGCTGAAACTTATTAAATGAATTTCATTTCATGCATCAAACTTTAAATGAACCAGTAGAGTCATTTCAGAAAGATTAATTTTCTATTAGCATCAAGATGACAACACAATATACATTCACATAGTTAAAAATGTATGAAGGTATACATTGACATAAACCTATAAATTATCCTGTGTAATCTAAACACACATGTATTTAGAGCACGAAATAAATTCCTATTAGAGAGTTTTAAATACAAAGAGCTAAACTGTCTTGCCAGAATTCCCAAATAAGTCAATTATAGCATGTACTCATGGAGTCAACTAAGGAGATTTTAACGTTATTTAGAGACAGCAATAAATATCCAACTACATACCAATATAAAAAAATTAAAAGGGAAGAAATGTTTCTCTTAAAGTTATTTAAGGAGAAATACAAACATTCATAATATTTTGTAAACCCGTCCCCATCCTCTGTTAGGACTCGCCATAATCAAATGCAGTAGTAGTCTTTATAATTAGTTTTAGCAGAGCTTTGATATGTGAAATACATATTTTCTACCTACCTTGAATGTTTATAAAGTTTACGAGGTCTACTATGCAATTTCCGATCCCAGTTCTCTGGATCACTGGAGTTACTGTCATAGGGATGAGGCCGTCCTGCCATCCCACTTCAAGCTTCCTCACACTACTGCTCTGAAAGCACACATGTAGAACCCATAACCTACATAAAAGAGTAGTGTTGACCTTTAAATCTATTCCATGTAGAATAAAATAGTCATAAAATTTTATTTACTTGACATTTATTGTGACTTTTTAAAAGTGATAAATAGATTATAAAATATTAAACACACAAAATGCCACAAATCAGATTAAAATAAATACCAGAAGTCTTTTTAGGTACTTTCACTTGATTTGTCTATTAAATTTGCTACTCCTATGAAAGAGATAATGTACTATTTATATTTAATAAATATACTTCAACAACTGCCATCTAGGTAACTCATGTTTCCAAACATCAATATAGTACCAAAAAAGCAGAAACCACAGAATGATTCTTTTAGACAAAACTGCACTTAGAACACATTTCTTAATTAGTAAAAAACTTTAAGATGTTTAACAAAGCATCTAGTAAGAACAAATAATGTTATTTCTTTAATCAAGTTAAAAATCCTCAACAGAAATTAATTTTTGCTCAAAAATAAATTATGACAACATCCTGATGTTTCCTTACAGTGCAATTACCACAAAAATGTTTTATCAGGGCCGGCCCGGTGGCGCACTGGATAGTGCGCCGCTTGGGAAGCACGGCAGCGCTCCCGCCCGAGGGTTCGGATCCCACATACAGACCGGTTCCCGCTCACTGGCTGAGCGAGGCGTGGGAGCAACACCGAGGGTTGCAATCCCATTGCCGGTCCCCGGTCCGGTACGGGGGCAACACTGAGGGTTGCGATCCGTTGCCAGACACGGAAAAAAGACAAAAAAAAAAAAAAAATGTTTTATCAGTACTATTCATATACTTTGTAAGCCTTTGACTGTTATTTCTACTATAGTCATAAGGAATGATAAGAAAACTCACTTAACAACAGCTTTACAGAATATCTGAACTAAACACTTTTATTAAAGTACATTCACCATCCAATTTAATCTTCACAATCACCTTGTAAGGTAAGCATTATAATCCCCACATACAGAATAGAAAACAGCGTCACAATTTTAGTAACTTTCCCAAAGGTCACAATGCTAATACACGGCAGGATTATAAAGAGCAATGAGAATTTACTATAGGGAATAAAGTCTTGATCTTGAAAAATGCTCAGACTGGAGTATTTGTTTGGAAATAAATCAGATTTGACTTTTAGAGATTGCAAACACCAAAGAGAACCCAAAGGAGGTTAACAATTTGAACAAAGTTATAAAAACTGAACTAGAACCCAGGTTTCCTGACACTCGCTCTGTATACAGTATGTTTTCCTAATCAATCCTATTTAAATCAGTGAACATGTTTTCATATCAAGCCACAAAAAAGTAAAGAATGTTCAAATGAAAGCTATCAAAAAGTCAACTGAAAAATCATATTCACATTTCATTTGTCAATAAAACCCTGTATCACCACATGAAAGATTTCTCCCTACCCCTCACACTCCCAAAAGTCATAGTATACTAAAAACAATTGAAATTCAAGTGGAGATACTTGGGGAAAATATTCCTCTTAGCCTACACATGCTAGTATATTTTTAAATTTTATCAATAAGCTATGGACATAACTGTAAATGGTTAAAAAGCAACTGACACACATTATTTACTGTTCTGTAATGTCTAATGATCTCTTCAGTTTTAACCATCATTGTGCCATACTCGGTGACATCGCATTTGTCTGATTTCTTTTGTTCATTCATTCATTCAAGCACTTACTGAGCACCTACTGCAATACGCCAAGCAATTTACAAGTTGTTAAAGCAAGTCATTGTTCCTGTGCTCAAATACTTCATCCTAGTAAAGGAAAAAAAAAAAAAAAGACTCCTCTCATGGTTCCATGTCCACTTCCTCCTGCATCTCTATGCAACCTGTAGCACCCCTACTCAGGTTCTTGCATAATTACCCCACACTTCATCTCCATTAAATCTTGGTGTTCTGGGGCCGGCCCGGTGGCGCACTGCTACAGTGCGCCGCTTGGGAGCGCGGCGGCGCTCCCGCCGAGGGTTCGGATCCCACATACAGACCAGCCGCTCACTGGCTGAGCGAGGTGCAGGCGCAACACCGAGGGTTGTGATCCCGTTGCCAGACACGAAAAAAAAGACAAAAAGGAAAAAAAAAAAAAAATCTTGGTGTTCTTTAGGATTCCATCTCCCAGGTCCCGGGAAACAGCACACAAAAATGAAATGAGGATCAAATCTTTAAGAACATCAGAATTTATACAGTACATAAAATCTGTTTTCATTATTGTTATCTGAATTCTTCAATAGGCACCCCAAATTCAACAAAGCCAGTCTCATCACCTTGGCCTCCCAGATCATCGAGGGTCACCTCTATTTACATCTCTCAATTCCCATATCAAATCTACTTCAAAATTTTCTTGGCTCTTTCTTTCCCTTTTCATTCATAAGGCTGCTGCCTTCATTTAAACCTTTATCATCTATCAATAAGCTTTTTTTTTGTCCTTTTTGAGACCGGCTGCACCGCGCTCAGCCAGTGAGCGCTGTGAGCGCACCGGTCATCCCTATATAGGATCCGAACCCGCCACAGGAGCGCTGCTGCGCTCCCAGTGCCGCACTCTCCCAAGTGCGCCACGGGCTCGGCCCTATCAATAAGCTTTTGACACAAGATCCAGGGTTCAATCCCTTGTACTGGCCAGTGGGGGGTGGGGGAGGGAAGCCTTTTGGCTGATTTCCTTACCACCATTCAATTCCATACTGGCTCTCCTATAATCAGAACTATCTTCCTAAAAACTTAAAAATTTCTTACCATAAAAAGTTCCTTCAAAATCTGGTACTCGAATCCCCCAAGTCTATTTCATATTAGGCAACTAAAGTTTATTATTGTTTGGATTTTGTAATCATCAAAAAATAATTCCAAAAGAAAGGGGAAAAAAAAGAGAAGAAACAATCACATTAATACATTGAACTTTCAGAAGCAGAGAACAGAACTGATGGTTACCAGAGATAGGAAAGGAGTAGAGGAGCTGAGGAGAAATCGGTTAATGGATACAAGAATGATTACATTTTGTAATGATGATTATGCTAATGATCCTCATTTGATCATCACGAATTGTACACAGATACCAATAGTCAACTCTATACCCCACAAATCCATGTATAATCAACAATTCTTTCGATTAAAAAAAAATTACTGGACTAGTGGAAACAAAGTTCCTAGAGAATATCTCATTTTTCATCGCTATTTTTAGGCATGATAGAAATAATTTAAATTCGAGATAATCTAGAAATCATCTGTACAGCGACTGGGACCAGTGAGTCTGTTGGTTAGAAACATGTGTTTGGGAGACTGCCAAAGGTCAACTGAGAAAAAGGTGATTCAATTACCTCCCCTCTCTCAGACATTACTATCTAAAAAGCTAGGGGTGGGAGGACATGGTAATGACAGAATCTTTAGGACTACAGTAACATAAGAAATAAGTGTTCCCTGGGACACTATTTTCAGATAGAATTAATTAATGGCAATGACTCATAGAAAGATTTTTTAAAAAGTACTAAGACCACTTATTATATTCTCACTATATATCAATGTTCTAGGAAGTATATACACTTTCTCCTATTTAAAGCTTGAAACAAACCTATATTATTGTCCTGTTTCATATATGAGAAAATCTTAGAACTAAGATAAAACCCCAGTCTAACAGAAAGCCCATGTTCTTTCCAATGTACCAAGCTAGGTATCTAGAAATTGACACTTTTGCTCATTACCAACAGACGTCTTTTTTAAACCTCAGCCATCTTGTGCCTTTGTCTATCCTACTGAGATCTCACTCTGTTTTCTGTTGCTACCTGAAAATGGGTACAGTCATGCTAGTTATCCGCGAGGGGTTGGTTCCAGCATCCCACATGGATACCAAAATCCGTGGATGCTTAAGTCCCTTATATAAAATGATGTAGTATTTGCATATAACATATGCACATCCTCCTGTATACTTTAAATCCTCTCCACGCATGTCACCAGCACCAGGCAAGGGCCCTCGTACTGAGCCATCCCAGAACAGAAGGCAGAAGGGCAAGAGGATGCATGGGAAAGAGGAAGCATAAGAGGCCAGGCTTGCTTTTATAAAAACTCACTCTTGCAATAACTGACCCACTCCCACGAAAACTACATTAATCTGAGCCCTCATAAGCCAATCACCTTTTCTTAGGACCCACCTCCCAAAAATATTGCACTGGGGATTAAGTTTCCAACATGTGAATTTCAAGGGACACATTCAAAACATAGGACACTCTAACTAGTGTCATTACACAAGAGCTTTTTTCTATTAATATGAAATTATTTTTATCTCAAACTTTGCAAACAAAGACCTGATAGATAAGATAGGGAGAACAATGACAGCAGAAACACATAGTGATCCCAGGACCAGGAACCAAGAGTTGCCTTCATTCAGCTGGATAGAAAGCCAAATATCCAGAAATGTGGGTGTAAAGACTAACCAAGAGGTAGCCAAGAAAACACCTGAGCCAGCTAGATGTCCTAAAGTAACCTTCCCTATGTGGAAAGGAACAAAGGAAGGAGTGCCCCTAGAGCAAAAGAATCACTTGTAATTGTCAGACAAATGAGCAAACACCTGAATCTTCACACAGTTAATTCTTTTTTTTTTTTGTCTTTTGTCTTTTTCCGTGTCCGGCAACGGATCGCAACCCTCAGCGTTGCCCCCGTACCGGACCAGGGACCGGCAACGGGATTGCAACCCTCGGTGTCGCTCCCGTGCCTCGCTCAGCCAGTGAGCGGGAACCGGTCTGTATGTGGGATCCAAACCCTCGGGCGGGAGTGCCGCTGCGCTTCCCAAGCGGCGCACTTATCCAGTGCGCCACCGGGCCGGCCCCCACACAGTTAATTCTGTTGTAACTAAACAGAAAGCCTTCAGAGGGGCCTAGATGGAGGAAGAATTCTGAAGGACTGGAAATATGAAGATCATTTGATAAGCCTTCATCCTCAGGAATAAAGGAGCCATTGTACCACCTGGAAAAGCAGAAAATATATGATATGGGTATAAACACCATGAAAGCTTTGAAAAATTTCTAGAAAATGTTTATAATTTCCTCATGATTGCTAATCCATTCTAAATTTCCCACTGAATGTTAAAAAAACCTCCATAAATTAATTGATAAGGAACTGAACGGCAATTTACAGGGACATCAAGAACTGCAGGAGCTTGAGGGACTAAATAACTACCACAGATAATCATGAAGGACAAAGAATAGGCAAAAGCAACTTCCAAAAGAAAGGAAATCAGAGGGATGAAAAGGAAATTCTTGGAAATGCAGCCAGGTGAAATGATCATGCAAGCCTCCAGCAGCAAACAATTATTTAAATCTGGATAAACTATTAAAAACTATTTAAAAGTACTGAAAAGTGTCCAAAAACAGTAGTGAGAGAAGAGTTTAACTCTTGAAAACCTACAAATGGAAGGGACAGAATTGTGGGTTCATTTCGAAGATTTTTGCTGTGTGCCCTCCCCATCCCTTACAAACATGTTGAAGGAAACCAGGCAGCCACACAGGTCAAAGTGACAGAGAAAACTTCAGGGCTGGAAGTGCAGGTGGAAATTTAAGGTGGACTCGCTGGGTATCAAAGAACCACAGAGGTGATACCCAAAATCTAAGCATGAAATCTTCCCAAATTCCTGGCTGACAGCTGAATTACACATGCATGGGGTTTGGGAGTGGAGGGCAGGTAGCCGAGCAAAAATGCAGACAGAGACCATAGAGGAATGGACCCTTGAAAGCCCCATGACATGAGATCTCTGAGTTTGATGCTTTTTTAATGGAATGTATTCCCCACCCATATACAGCTCAAACAGCAGAAAGCTGACACCCTTACTGATTGGGGTATCAGAGGACAGAGACCACCACTGGCAGATGAGCTGGATATTAAGAGGGAATTCCCAGAAGTAAAGGACCCACACAGAGGGTGAACTCCAAAATCTGAGTATAATATGTGCCCAAATTCTTGGCTGACTACCAAATCACATAGGTGGAGGAGTGCCTTCCCTCTACCCTGCCCCCCAGGAGACCAAGCTAAAAAATAAGTCTCTGGAAAAAGTAAGAACTGAGTACAGACAGCAGTTGCTATACACTGCAGGGAAACAAGTTTGCAGTTTGAGTCCAGGCAAGTTAATAGTCACTAGAACAACTTACATACATACATAAACACATACATTCCTCATAAGAACAGTTCAATGTTTCAACCAAAATTTATGAGACATGAAAAGAAATAAGACAATAAAAGGCAGTCACAACAAAAAACAACTCTAAGTACTAGAAACCTACTCAAAACCTTCAAAGCCCCTATTAATTCAAACAATTAAAGGAAAGCATAACCAAAGAACTAAAAGAAGAAAACAGTCTTGATGACTGACAAAGCATCTCAGTAGGGAGGTGAAAACTATCAAAAGAAATGGAAATTCAGCTCTAACTGAAAAGAACAATGACTAAATAAAAAATTAGATAGGTGCAACAGCAGATGGAGATGACAAAAAAAAAAAAAAATCAGGCAACTTGGAAAATAGATCAATAGAAATTACCCAATCCATAGGATAGAGAGCTACAAAGACTGAAGAAAATTAAACAGAGCTGCAGAGACATGTGGACAGCATCTAATAGTACAACACACAAGTAAATGGAGTTATTACTGATACACACAACAACATGGATGAATCTTAAAAGCATTCTATAAGTGAAAGATAACAGATTCAAAAGTTATATACCACATGATTTCATTTCCATGACAATTCTTGAAAAGACAAAACTATAGGGTCAGAGAAGAGATCAGCCAGGGGTGAGGGCTGGAGTGACTACACAACGACAGCACAAGGTAATTTTTCCAAGTGATGGAACTATTTTGTATCTTGACTGTGGTGGTGGTGGTGGTTACACAACTGTAGGCTTTTGTCAAAACTCATAGAACTGTACATCAAAAAGAAAGAATTTTATTGCATTTAAACTTTAAAAGTAAAAAGAAAAAATCAGTAGTGATGTTTAATTAACACTTATAAGCATCAAACGTATTAGCATGGCATAATTAAACCACTTTTTGATCAAAACCTCCAAATCACACTGCCTCATTACCAACCTAAGCATACTTAATCAATAGTCATCCTCCCACTGCCACAAACATAATATAAACTTTTGATAAGGAAAAGTGGTGAGAACTTTTCCACTCCTGTCACAATAGCAAGTGACTAAAAGTTTCTAGAATCAGAAAAAAAACTTGTTGTACGACTTTGTAAAAGCTTCTTAACCTTCAAGACCCCAAATTCCTTAAATGTGAAAGGAAGAAAATAACACAACTCATTATCATTATTTAATATGTTACTACTATAACCACCAATCAAGTAACAATAAAATTGTTAGACAGGACACATTATATAACACAGTGCCAAACACATTGCTGACTTTCTCCAGTAGGTTACCCAATACAAATTTTGTGTAATATTTCACTAGTTCATTCATGATTTTCTATTTGTCTTTTGAGGTCACAGAAGACAATGAAAATCTCTATTTAGCTGCTCAACATTTATTGAGCACCTATAACGTGCTAGATGGTTGGAATAAAAAAAAAATGAATATAATATCATCCGTGTCCTTGTTTTTTTTTTTTTTTAATAAAAAAAAAGCAAAAATAATAACAACACATGGGACACTTATTAGGAGTAGGGCTCCAATTCATTTTGAGTTTTCCTAATTTCTCCAGAGTACACCTAACCCTCCCCTGTTATTCTTAACATCAAAAACGTCCTAAACTTTTACAGGATCATCAAAGAGTCATGCACTTTGGACACAATCACTAGTAACAGCTTTGGGAGCTAAATCAAAATGTTATATCATTGCTACAATAACTATGATTAAAAAAGAATTATTTAATTGTTAGTATTAAAGTAAACTATAATCTCTGGAAGAACAGACCAATCATCCTAGTTTCTAACCTCTGTGAAAATTCCTTCAGTTATTTTTATAAGAATATAATTGCTGGGCCGGCCCGGTGGCGCACAGCTACAGTGCACCGCTTGGGAAGCGTGGTGGCGCTCCTGCCGAGGGTTCGGATCCCACATACAGACCGGTTCCCGCTCACTGGCTGAGCGAGGTGCGGGCGCAACACTGAGGGTTGCGATCACCGTTGCCGGTCCCGGTCCGGTACGGGCGCGACACTGAGGGTTGCGATCCGTTGCCGGACACAAAAAAAGACAAAAAGGAAAAAAAAAAAAAGAATATAATTGCTGTGTCCCAGGAGCTTAAATGTTTAAAACTTTTCTCTCTTTTGGACATAACAGCCTTCTTGCTGTGTAACAAATTACCACAAACCCAGTGACTTAAAACAACATACAGATACTATCTCTGTTTCTATGGGTCAGGAATCTGGCCTGGCTTAGCTGGGTCTTCTACAAAGCTACAATCAAGATGTCAACCAGGATAAGGTCCTCATTTGGAGGCTCCAATGGGGAAGGATCCACTTCCAAGGTCATTTACTTTGTAACAATTCATTTCCTTAAAACAGTAGGACTGAAAGCGAACAAGAGAGAGATAGTAAGTGAGATAGTAAGTCGGCTGGCAAAATGGACTCATGTAATGTAAAGTAATCACGGAATTAACATCTTATCACCTTTGCCTATTCTTTGGCTAGCAGAAAGTCAAGATTCTGTTCACACACAAGGGGAGGGTATTATTCAAAGGCATAAACAACAGGAAGCAGGGATCATGAGAACCACCTTAGAGTATGTCTGCCATATTGCCCAATACATTGTACGTATGTATTACACTAAAAGTTTAAGATTCTGCCCAACCCTTTTAATTATATATAGCACTATACCGACACACACATACACACAAAATGAATACATCTCTTTTCTCTCTCTGAAATGATATATAATACTATTTGTCACAGTAAAAATCTGGAACCAATCTAAATGTTCATCAAAAGTGAATTGGTTAAAAATCTGCAAAATATATCATGCATCCAGTAAAAATGAAATGGACATATAGATAGATATATACTGATAAGGAAAATATTCCAAAATGTATTGCTAACCTAAAAAGCAAGGTAGAGATATGCATTATGGACTCCCACATTTATACACACACACATACAAACACACTCATTGTGCTCGTATATGTTAAGATAATGTCTAGAAATATCACATAATACTATGACAAGCTTCCTCTGAGGAAATGCTGGAATGAGGGGACTTACTTTTCATTGTATCCCCTCATATTATTTGAATTTTTCTATATATTGTTTTCATAATGATAATATTGAAGGTCTCTATAATAAAGTATTTGGAGGTGGCATTGTTATAGAAATTTTCTTCCTTGTTTAATTTTATTGCTTAAATGTAGTTTTGTATTTTGCGGGGGAGGGTTGCTTAAATATAGTCAATACATATGCATTGGTACAATGTTTCTGCCACATGTTGCCCATTAGACTGTAAGATCCTTGAGGACAAGATCAAAGTATGATTCATGTTTGTATCCCCATAGCTTAGTACAACTTGTACATAAGCTTTTACAGAATGTTTTAATTAGCAAAATTAAATGAAAGAAACTGAAGTACATTTAACATAACCCACCAGTGCAGAGGAAATACAAATTACAAAGATTTGTAGGTTGTCTTTAAATTCTGATTATTTGGGCCAGCCCGGTGGTGCACTGCTACAGTGCGCCGCTTGAGAGCACGGCGGCGCTCCCGCCGAGGGGTCGGATCCCACATACAGACCGGCCGCTCACTGGCTGAGCGAGGTGCGGGCGCAACACCGAGGGTTGCGATCCCATTGCTGGTCCCGGTCCGGTACGGGTGCGACACTGAGGGTTGCGATCCGTTGCCGGTCACGAAAAAAGACAAAAAGGGGAAAAATAAATAAATAAATAAAAATAGAAATAAATAAATAAATTCTGATTATTTTGTTTTAAAAGAATATTATCATATAACTATACCCACATTTTAGTTATGGCAAAGAGCACCAACCATATGACTCTCACTCTCAAATGAGGAAAAATTATAACAATTCAATTTCAAATGCTCTCAGGAAATACATATCAAGAAAGTGGGGATAAAGGAAAGAAAGTATAACATCCCTGGAAATATTTTTCAAGATATTATCAAACAAGCCCTAAGCTTCCCCAAAATACTCCTCAAAGATACCTGTTTAAAATTCTTTCAATTGTCAAGGTTTGTCCTTTTCTGATTTGTTGCAGTTATAAGGTAACTTAGCTGAGAATTTTATTCAGAATATTTTAATGTTAGATTATATTTTACTGACTTTTATGTAACTAGTTTTATGATATCAAATTTAATTGATTTATTCTTTCATTTGAAATCTATTTATTGAGTATTTAGTACTTTTTCAGGCATTCTGGTAACTGCTAGGGACACTCTAACAAAGAGATTTAATAAAACTGCATGAAATGTCCATTGAAAGTAGGGTCTGTTGTCTATTAAAGGGCCATATCTAATCCACCAAAATGTAAGACTTCCAAAGTCAACTCATATTCAGCCCTTGATCTTCCAGAGGTGATTTAGATATATAATCTTTGTGTTAATTGATGGTCAGTTTTATAGAATTTCTTTTCAAATTTTACTGACTTCTTTCTCAATCAAGGCATTAGTACTTCAAGAAATGTTTCATTCATTTGTTTTCTTCCCCATCTCAAACAGCTCAATAAATGTTTGAAAAATCTTTCCATATCTTAAGCATTTACAGAGTACCTACATTACATGATGAGCACTGTGAATAACCAGAAACTGTTTATAGTGCTAAGTTCATAAAACTCACTAAAAGGCATATGATTTGTTAAATACTCTAAAGAAATATTTTAATGTTTTGCTTTCTGTGCTTATGACCCTAATTTTTCCTTTTCTAGTAGGATGAAATAGTACTGGCTTCAAAACAAGAAACATTTCAGTCAATGCAAAGCACCTTGACATAAGATTATCTAATATAGGAAAGCTCTTGTAAGCTGATGAAGTGCCTAAAAAAGAGAGATTACATCCATCTCCCAAGAAGCAACACCCTTTAAGCAGTCAGATTCTTAAACAATATTTTCTTGTTTTCCCTCCATGATGCTTTTTTGTGTTATATTTTTTCATGTAAACTTCTTTATGCTCCTCCATTTTGACATATTCATTATTACCTTTACCTTCCATTTCTTTTAGATTTTTGCTTGTCTGTCATCAAGTCAATAGGCTAGAAAGGCTCTAAATATGATCCAAGTTCTAGACTGCAATGCTGTCCAATGCACTGTCTAAAAAGTAGCCACTAGCCACATTTAGCTGTTAAACACTTGAAATGTGGCTACTACAACTGAGGAAATGAATTTTTAATTTCCCATTTTATTTAACTTAAGTTTAAGTAGCCACGTGTGGCTGGTAGCTATATATTTGCCAGCATAATTAGATGCAGAATATCAGAACCTTCTCCACCACAGAAGTTATTTTTCCTCTAAATGTTTCATTTTAAGGAATCTAAAGTCTGCCCTGAGACAAGATACTTGCTCACAAAAAAACACTTTACACATCTTTGTATCTTAGTATTACAGGTAATGTTCCATTTTAATAAAATAAAAAGTGTTTTCTTATATTCAAAGATCTTTGAATTAAGGCTTACTTCAATAACTAAAAGCCTGTGGTACATGAACAGACAAACCAACCAACAGAATAGAATAAAAGGTCCAGAAATAGACCCCTAAAACATAAAGAAATGTGACATATGATAAAGTGGTATCTCAAATTACTTGAGGCAATGACAGACACGAAAAGACAGTGTTGGTACAACTGTATAAACACTTGGGAAACATGAAATCAAATCCACATCTCACACTACATACTAGGGTATACTCCAAATGAATCAACTATCTAAATGTAAAAATTGAAATCATAAAAATACTAGAAAAAAACTGGGTGATTTCTCTTACAACCTGGAAGGAGGAAAAGCCAGTATTTGACTAAGTATAAACAAACACCTTTGCATTGCAAAAAGCACCAGAAACAACAAACAAAAATTTAAAAACATATATTTTTGCCTCATATTACAAATGGCTAATTCCATAGTATATAACGAGCTTTTTAAAAAGAAAAAGACAACTCACTGCCCCACCCCCCAAATAGAGAAGGCACAAAAGAAATGGGAAATTCTCAGAAAAATAAGGGCAAATGGCCTTAAATATATAAAAATATATTCAACCTCACTCATAAGAGAAATGCAAATTAACACTTACAATTTTGACCATACATTCTGTTGGTAAAGCTGTGGAGAAAAATTCTCTATACTCTCATACACTGCTAATAAAAAGTACAAATGATATAACCCCTGTGGAGAGGAATTTTATAATATCCAGCAATATTACACATACATTTACCAGTCTCACCTCCAAAAATCTACCCTGAAGACACAACTCCACAAATACTCTACAAAATACTCAAAAACATATTCACTGTGGCATTTTCATAATGGCAAAAGACTGAAAACAATCTGAATATGCATCAAAAGGGGCTAACTAAATAAACTAAATACATCCACACAACAGAATACTATGCAAGCATCAAAAGGAATAAGAAAAATCTCCATGTAACTCATACAGATTAATGTTCAAGATACATCGTCAGGTGGAACAAAAAAACAGGTGCAGAACAAGTAGTATACAGCTTGCTACCTTTTATGACATAAACGGAAAATAAAATACATATATACATAAACACAAATATATATTGATTTGTTTCTTTTTGCAAAAAGAACACTAGAAGAATAAATAAGATGCTAATAAAAATGGTTATCTGTAGTAGCAGGGTGGGGCTGGGGTGAAGGCAACAGAGACGTAAGCAAGACTTGTGAGTACTCTTTTTATATAATTTTGATATTTGAACCACATAATGATTTACATATTCTAAATAAATAAATAAAACTAAAAGGCCTACTACTACCATGTTCTAAATTGCGCCATTTTATGGTTCTTTGATTTGCTTTAAAGGAAACAGTAGATGTATACTACATGCGTAACTGGAGATTTAATAGCAATGAAAAGGGTTTGCCACGTCACTCAAATTCACCATTCACCACCTATACTTCATTTGGAATAGGAAGCAATGACCAATAGGTATCAGCAGGGATTTCTTAAGAATAAGGTCAAGGCATACCACAAGACTGGTGGTAGATTTAGAGATGTGCTTCAGGACTAAGTGAACTATAACAAAATATTTGATAAGATTTTTCAGGCAGATGAAAGCACATGGGCTTGATGCTAGCAAGTACTTCAGGAGACCTTTAATAATAAATTGGATTTTCACATATATTATCTATACTAATCTGAATAGCCGTCCTACAAGACACAAAGTATGATCCCTTTTTAAAAACTGAGAAACTGGCTTAAAGGGATTATGTTACACTTGCCTTATCATCACATAACCAATAAATAAGCAAAGACACAGATACACACACATCTCTACCAGTCAAACTGTTTTTTCCACCATATTATATTATTTCTCAAATTTAATACACAGCCCATCAAAATGCTATACACAGAAAAGGCAAAGTGCGAGTGGTAACATTTCAAACTACTGAGAGAAAAATAGATGATAGGTAAGATTCTAAAACATTAATTGGTTAACTGTTTGAGGAGAAGATACTTTTATTCCTAACATCTTATAGCCCCCAAATTCCAGACTGCTAAAAAGTTCAAAGTAGAGCATAAAACCATAAAAAGTCAAGAAGAAAATATATAGGTGAATATTTATCTGATTCTCAGAAGAGAAGGAACTGCTAAGCTTCAAGTTAAAGAAAAACACCCTCAAGCCAGACTGTTAGTATAAGAAACAGGAATGTGCAGCCAGCCACCTTATACTAACATTTTCAATAAAGATTACTGAAAACTTCATTAAGGATTAGAATTAGGACTGCAGATCAGCTTTCAAGAAGCACTAGATTAGATCACATAAAAATTTAAATGGCAAACTATAAAAATATTACAATTCAAAATGTAAATCCTCATATTTACAAATCCATATTTAAAACTCTGAACACTATAATGGAAAAATGGGCAAAGTTCATAAACTAGCAATTTATAAAAGGAGTACTAATGGCCAAACGAGGGGAAAAGAAGAAACATTCCACCTCATTAGTAATACAAAAACCCAAGTTAAATCTGAGATATTTAACCTATCAGAGGTTTGTTTTACTGATAACCAGTGATGGCTGAAGTATTGGGAAAATGGGTACTCAAGCTTGTGAGAATATAAATTGTTAAACTTAGAGGATATCATATACTTTCACACAAGAACTCTTTCAAAAAATTATCCTAAGAAATACGTTTATCAATTACTTATAGTGCACAAGAGAGAGAAATAAAGAAACTGAATTTCAAACAGTAGAGAACTGATTTAAATATAATATAGTATATTCTCGCAGTGTTGAGGAATATAATGACATGGAAAACAGTTCTCAATAAATTCTTAAGTGAAAACAGTAGATTATAAGATAAATAACAAACTCATATAACAAAATGTTGATTTTTAAATCTAGGTTTAAGTGTCTTATTTGAATTCTCTTTCTATCTCTCAAAATAAAAATTTTAAGTTATTACTTACAGAATGATCCCAATTTTGAGTGTGTGTAATATGTATGTACGTACATATATATAGAAGGGCACTTCAAAAAGTTTGTGGAAAAATAGAATTAAGAGATGATAAGATTCTTTCCATGAATTTTCGGAAGTACCCTTGTATTTGTGACTGGAAGCAACTATCATTGGGTCATGGGATTATGGTGCCATTTTCTTCTTTGCCCTTTTGCTAAATGTCCCAAATTGCACACAATGTACATTACCCTTATATTCAGAAAGAAATTACTCCAAAGAAATTTATTTTTTGAGAAATTTTTCAAAGTACTAATTGTAAAACGATTTCAAAATTAACAACCATTCAAGGCTACTGTCAAATAACATCATTCACTAGTGAAGCAAAGATGATCAAAGATGTCATACCACTTTTCTTTTAAAATATAGCACTTTTTCCCTTTCTTAATATGTTTTGAGTTCAAATAACATACAGCTGTATATAAGTACATTTATAAATAATGCACAACTACAACAGTATTATGTATATAGTACATATATACAAAAAATGAAAGAAGGTTACAGTAAAAAATAAATATAAGTAGAAGTTCTACTGTTTACCTCATAGGGCACAATGAACAAATTTTTCATACACCCCCAGAAGTACATGCAATCCACTAGGGGGGTTACTGGAATAAACCACTCAGAATCAGGAGACTTGGGGATCTGTATTTTAGTCTCACACTTACTACTAGCAGTCAATACCTTTTATGAAAATCAGTTAAGAGGTTTGATCTGTGCTTCAGTTTCCTCTTCCAAAGCTTAAAGTTTTAATGATTTTAAAGTAGTTTCTGGGGCTGGCCAGTTAGCTCACTTGGAAGAGCCTGGTGCTGGTAACAACACCAAGGTCATGGGTTTGGATCCCTGTACAGGCCTGCCACAAAGTAAATAAATAAATAAAGTACTTTCAGTATTATGGTTTTCTAATCCCACTAGTCTCTAAGAACTAAATATTCTCTTTTAAAATAGAAACTCAGGCACTCTGGAAAATTCAACAGGAAAGAAACAAGAGTGTGCCACAGTTAACATTTTAGAGGAAGTTACAATCTTCTTTAGGAAAATTCTAAATGAACAAATGAAGAGCTGAAAGGAGCGCAGACTGTATTGTTTGCTTTTCTAGACATGAGAAAAATCAAAGTCAAGCTTGCACTGCATAAATCTTCTTTAGGAAAATTCTAAATGAACAAATGAAGAGCTGAAAGGAGCACAGACTGTATTGTTTGCTTTTCTAGACATGAGAAAAATCAAAGTCAAGCTTGCACTGCATAAAACAAACTGCCCTGAGTGGAATAATTACCTCTAAAATAATTCAGCATTATTTGTATGCCCATCTGAAAATCAGAAAATCATAAAAAACATTTGTTGCATAATTTTGCACCTGAGAGTATTTCTCAGGTATCTTGAGCTTTAAAATGCATTTTTTATTTTTTTGTCTTTTTATTTTTTTGTCTTTTTCCGTGTCCGGCAACGGATCGCAACCCTCAGTGTTGCCCCCGTACTGGACCGGGGACCGGCAACGGGATCGCAACCCTCGGTGTTGCCCCCGCGCCTCGCTCAGCCAGTGAGCGGGAACCGGTCTGTATGTGGGATCCGAACCCTCGGGCGGGAGAGCCGCCGCGCTTCCCAAGCGGCGCACTATCCAGTGCGCCACCAGGCCGGCCCTAAAATGTATTTTAAAGCGGACATTTAATGTAGTCTACAGTTAGAAAATTCAGAATAATTTTCTACTCATCTCCTAGAAGCAATAATAGTCAAAGATCTTAAAGGGAAATAATCCACATTAATAAAAATAAAAAAAAATTTTTAGAAGTAGATAACAGTATCCCAATAGATGATCTTTAAAAAGCCATACCATCTCTCTCTTCAATCTACTCTTTCTTCCCTTTTGTCTACTTTTCTACCTGGCATTCAAATTACATAGAATACTAGGTATCAGGGCCAGCCCGGTGGCGCACTGCTACAGTGCACCGCTTGGGAGTGTGGTGGCGCTCCCGCCAAGGGTTCGGATCCCACATACAGACTGGTTCCCGCTCACTGGCTGAGCGAGGCACGGGAGCAACACCGAGGGTTGCGATACCGTTGCTGGTCCTGGTCCGGTCCGGGGGCAACACTGAGGGTTGCGATCCGTTGCCGGACACGGAAAAAGACCAAAAGACAAAAAAAAAAAACACCCCTGATACCACATATAGAACTGTATGTCTATCAGAGAAAAAAAAATAAACTTTAAAGCTTCCAGAGCAAAAGAAGAAAACATTTACTGAGAACAAGAATCAGATTGACATTAGACTTCTCAATAGCAACATTAGAAGCAAGAAGGTAATGAAGTAATATTTTTAAAGCATTGAAAGAATAGAAGTTTGAACCTAGAATTAAGTATATCAAATTGTCATTTAAACGTGAGGACATAATAAAATATTCTTAGGCATTCAGTGCTTTAGAGGGCTTGATGAAAAACAAGAAAGGGAGCTTCCTATTGTTCAATGCTTACTGTAATAAATTTTAAAAAGAGCAAAAAAAATCTTTGTAATTTTCAGTGGAAGAGTCATATTTCCAAGGCTGTAAATAGTTATTTGAATTTGATCCCTCCAAATGAGACAGCCAAATGTGAACATAAATTTAACTGATGGATGTCAAGACCACTGGGAGAGGGGAGAAGAGGAAATAATGCCAAGATGATATTTTCTGAGCATATACACAAAACAAAGTACTAACAACTCATATTCATACAACATTTTACTATTTACATGGCACTTTTAATAATATTTTATTTCCTCTCATCCTTAAATCCCTGACAATTGTGTTCTATATACATTTTTCATGTGAGGAAACAAAGGCTCAGAGAATTTAAGTAACTTTAATATCACAGAGCTAACAGGGGGCTTTAAACTCAAATTTAAATGATTTCAAATAAGGCATTCTAAGCAGAAAAGTATGATTACAACATACAATGACCTTTGGGGCTGGCCAGTTAGTTCACCTGGTTAGAGCACCACTTTGTAACACTGAAGCCCATCAAGGGTTTGGATCCCTGTACCAGCCAGCCGCCAAAGAGGGGGAAAAAAAAAAAGCGAACCTAAATATCCTTAGAAAAGTATTATTCATAGTTTCTAATCAAATACTTCAGTGATTCACTATGACAGACTCTCAATTCCAGCTAAATGCTAAATGTCAATTTCAGTTTGTGACCAAATACCAATAGATCATTTCAACTATGAAGATAAAAATAAGTACCATGTAATCAGATACCTTACATTCATTTTTAAACAGAATTAATATAATTAAACTATTAACAGGGTGAAGAAAGTTACTTTTATTGGCAAAGATATCTTACAATCTTCAGAATTCTACTGTGACGTAAGGTCACATATTTGACATAAAATCTCTCCTCTTTATGTTCAACTTTCTACTATTTCAAATACTCAGCTCACTGTATCACCATTGCCTACAACTAACAGTTACCAACCTCTTAATCCTCTCCTAGAGAGCATTTCCTTGAACTCTGCTTGCTCACCTTCCATCTCTGAGTTTTAGATTGCTACCTTCTTAGTGAGGTAAATGTCAGTTTCAAAGATCCGAAAGTAAACCAGAGCAACCCATATTGGGGAAACACAACATTAGCATGAATCCTAATAAAGATTCTATTAAAGAGTGTGGGAAATTTTAATATTCTTCCTCTATTAATGAAAATCTGTACCTCTTTCCCCTTTTCAGTTCAGAACCAACAAGAACAAAATAAAGGAGTCACATGAATGAGGATAAAAACATAACTTAAACTAATGGCTAAAAAAGCTTATTACATTGATTGTAAATTAAGCATACCCCGTTAGAACTGTAAGTGTTCATTTCCTTCTCCCTCATAGGAGTCCAATCCGGTCAGATAAGCTACCATACAGATGAATCTCTATTACTAAGAACTGGTTCTAAAGATAGAACCAGAAGACACAGAGCAAAAGTATACTCCATACCTTCTCCCAGCCTCACCTAATCCTTCTTTGGAAAGGTATCACAGGGGATTGGAAAAAGGGGGGAAGTTACTTCCAAGAGACAACATCCTACTTTATGAGTCACAGTAGAAACATGGGGAGAGGAAACTGATGGTTCCCCTTTCAACAAGCACAATCTCTACAAATACAAAACAAATCCCTCAGAAATGTTTTTAAAACTCTCAAAGAGCAACACCTCATAAACGGAATACATATCTCCTCCTCTTTCATCTCCTATTCCACAGAGAAGCAGGATTTGATGAAGAAGGTATTAGCTGGCTTGACCCGAGAAAACAAGACTAAAATGAAGAAAATCAAGTCTACAAACTCCCGAAGCAGTCCTGATTAAAAACTACTATTCTATGTAGTCTTTGAATGAGTTATGATAAATTTAGTTATAAAAGGCAGACCTCTTTTTAAAACTGCACAATAAACAAAAGGGTACTTACTATTTCCTCTTCCTTTTCAAAACTCTCTCCCTCACCTAACCTCCTCTCTGACCCTTACCTCCAGTGAGGACCCTTACTTTGCCTTCCATATGCCTAAGAACCACTTCTTAGATCTGACATCTAAAACTCGCGTTCCCCACAGCCCAACTAGGGATGAATCAGATTATGTGATTAAAGTACTTCACATTAATGGGAAAATGAGGTTTAATCCACAAGGTGCGATTCTACAAGTGTCATTATGCTCTACCATGTATAGAGCACTAAGTTTAAAAATATTGAAGAAAAGAATCAAAGTACTTATCCCTTTTACAAGAAAAACTAATTAACCCAAACCAACCTTTTAATAGACAATGTAGGGAAGAGGTACAATATTACCTGCTTCACATCACATTTTCTCCATCCCATTTTTTTCCATCCCATTGCCAAACCCCTCCAACCCTCCATCTGCCAGGAAATAAAATCCAAGATATCTATTTCTTCCAGTAAAAGTCAATACCTGGGAAGACGATGTGGGATGGCATAGCAAACAATAAACATTCAAATCCGCAGATGGACTGTACAGTGTCTCCTGGATTAAATTTTACATAGTAGCTACAAGTGCAATAGAGTTTCTAAATAAATCGATTTCCCTATAAAAATACCTATAAATCAGCTTTGCTCGGAATTCTTGAGTTATTAAACCATAAATACGAAGAGGTTTTTTCTTCAGTCATTTCCACAGTTAAAATATTAATAGTAAGTACCAGTTCAGTTTGTTCCACTGTATTTAAAAGCTATTGAACCACTGGTTTCAATTAGACTTGATATTTTTCCCAAATACTCCTAAAGTTTGAAATTCCAAACTAATTAGCACACTTGCTTTAAACCTTTTTTTTTTTTCCAGTTGTAAAATTTATTAATTCTGACGTATAACAGAGCTCCTGAACTGGAGAGCAGAACAAGTTCATCTGAAAGTATTTTTAGGAGTGAGAAAAAAAGTAAAAGAACTCAAATCATTGTTGAGATACTAAAAGCTCTACTGTTTGAACACTATATTTACTCTGTGGTTTCTCACAACACTCCATGCTACAGAACCTCCCTTCCTACTTTCTCTGTATGTATAATTCTCCTCATACATTATTTTTATCAGTCTTAATCCACTATCAAGTTCTTTCCCACGAATTTTCTCCTGCTTTCTGCTTTATATTCAAATGACAACTAGAGCCTTCAGTTTCAAGGCCTGGACTTTAGTCCTGGATGGGGCTCTCCAGTACAGAAACTCTTTTGGCCCTTATGGTTGCATTCTTTATTATATCTTTCACTCCAATTTCTACAGTCTCCTTCAAAATTTATCCCTAACCCCCTCTCTAAAAAACTTTGTTCACATCTGGGGGGGGGGGAGGGAACAAAGGGTAAAGAAACCCAATTGTCCAAAGAAAATCAATATACTGCGCTGCTTCATTCGGATTAATAATTTAAGTAAAAATCATGAAGACTTAAAGATAAAAACATCTGTAAAATAATTTTATTTGCTAAGTGCAGAAAGTGACAAGAAAGTGAAGCTGTTATCTTCAGCATGTGTGGACTAGTCACTTTTCATCACGGACTCAAAACAGTGAGGAGAAAAGAGAAGTAGGAAATCTGTGAGGCCCAGGGATGGTCACAATGGCCCACACTAACAAATGACTAAACGAGGTCTCACCTCTGCCTTCCCCATCCCCAAAGATCGGGAGTGTTAGGGGACCTGCATCTGAAGAAAGAAATCAGAACCTTTTCTGTAAAAGTTTTGGGAAAACAAAGCTTTACCATAGATGATACTGTTAGAGCATAAAACCACGCAGCACATTGTTGGGGGTCTTTCGCCTCTTTACCCAAAGAGAGACTACCTACTACTTTATCCCCTATTGTGATGCGCCCTCCTCAGGATGTCGCTGCGTTAGCCAAAGATGACAAGAAAGGGGTGAGGCATAGAGATACTCAGCCCTGGAAAGGAGGGATGAGGGTATCGCCTGGGGAAAGGCCTCCGGACTCCCAACCCAAAAGCAGCCACCCTCGAAACCCAAGTCCCATCCCTGCCTGTCCAAACTGAGTGCCCGTGGCTGCAGTCCAAAACGCCGCCCACGCTCCTCTAGCAGGGTCCAGCCGCCCGGACCACCGCCACAGCTGCCCGGCTCTCACGTCCAGATTCGCCCATCTCCCCTTTCCTCCTCAGCCCCCGCCAAGCCCAGCCTCCTGCGCCGCCCCCACAGACTTCCCCAAGCTGAGTCCAGTCACCCTCGAACCTGTAGTACCCCTTGAATGTCCAGCGAGGATCAAGGCAAAGGCCGAGGCCAGCGACACCTCCGCTTCCTCCTCAGCCGGATCCCTGCGGGGGTGGCCGGGAAGGAGGCCACTCAGGCGGCTGCGGTTACCAGAGCCGCCGGAGCAGGTTTTAGGCCGGCTCCTCAGACTCTTCTCGCGAGAACTCGCAATCCAAACAGGCAAGGCTAGCTGCGTTCTCGCGAGAACGGCGGCTCTCCGCCCGGGGTGGGCGGGGCGCCGAGTGCGAGGGCAGCTGAGGGAGCGGCGGTCGGGAGTGTGAGCTCAGCCTGGGGGCTGGCGGGGCTGAGTCGGGGGCGCCACGCCACCCTTCCTCCCGGACGTCAGCGCCGCATCGACAGTGAGCCTCGAGGTTGAGTGGCTGCGAGCACCTACCCCCAAACCTTAGGACCCTACGTTTTCCCCTTGACTTCCTGTCACCCTTAGAAACGAGCGGACAGCGTCTGTGGCCCAGAGGTGGGGAAATACCTCCGGAACTCAAGTTTGCTCGGGGAAAGCGTTTCCCTCAACTGAGCGGACTCCAAAGTCGTCTCTGCCGGCGACAAGCCGGCATGGACCGACTGGGGTTGATAAGAGGCGGTTGTCATGAGAGACACTCCCTATTCCTCAGCGTCCACCGCTGCTTATTTTTAAACTGTCGGTTGGCGGGAACAGGTGTGCCAGCTGTGTTAGCCGCCTACGGAACATCGAGAATAACCTGGATAGGATGAGTTTCAGGCATTCAGCATCACTGATCCTACCATGTGCCAAATGCTGGATTATAAAAACGGATGAAATTAAAAAGATATGGTCTCCGCCCTCAAACTCACACCCTGGGGGCAAGATCCTCATGAAAATAGATAATCCCATTATTCTGTGATAAAAGCCGAGCTGCTGGCAGTGAGCTATGGGAACAGAGAGGGAGGAACCGGCTGGCTCTACCTGCTGTCAAAGAATAAAATTACAACAAATTTAGTTAAAGATCTCGATTTGCGTTATTGTGATTCTAGAATCTGGCAACATGTTATTCCAGATAATAGAATAAGTGTTCCAAAGAGCCTAGCAGAGGAGGTTAATTATATTTATAGACATAAAAAGACTGATGAAAGCAGAAACAAAAAGTGGGTTGGTCATTTCAAAGTTACCTTCCTTGTAAAGTGGGGGCAGGAAGACAGAACAATAGAAAAATGGCTGACTAGTTAACATCAGATTGCTTCCTGCTATTTTGTGTAAGAATTAAAGCAGAGGGAACTTTATTATCATACCTATAGAAGATGAATACTGGCCTGCTTGAGAAATTGGCTGCTATCTCTTTCTCCTGACTTCTCCGAAGGTCAGACCACAACCTAAGTAACATGGAACTTAGCGGGGGTGACTCCATTTTAATTTTAATCTGGTCTGTTGGGGCCCAGCACAGGAAGTTAGTGCAAAGCAATCACCGCCGATAATTTTTAACTAACGTTTCCATGTTGCGGAAGCCTTCACCAAGGAGTGATTTTTCAGCTGAAATTTAAGAGTTCTCCGGTTTTGAAGAGTGGGAGGGGCGTTGCAAGGGGAGGAAGCAAAGAGGAAGAGGACCTGGTTTGAGTAATTTGGTATGAAAACAGATCTGGCAGAAAGAACTCCCTTGAAAAACCTTTAATCTGTTTAGTTCGGAAGAGAAAATTCCTTGGCTCCCATGTGTGATACTCAAAGTGTTTTCCTAACGAATATTTATGCTAAGGAGATGAGCAAGTTGAGCTAGACAATTAAAAGATAGCGAGCATCCTCTTCCTCCTCTAAGAAAACTTAGGTGTCAGAGATCTAAGGGAAACAAAGGTTATTGTCTTAGTATACCAAGTTATTAGTATAGCCAAAATTCTGCTAAATTGGAAATTGCCAATACCCTTTGAAGATGTTTAAAAAGAGCAATCTAATAGGGATTTTGTGATACTGACAGGTAATCTCACGGAGAGACTTAAAGAAAAACCTCAGGCCGAAAAACAAAACAACAACAAAAGCTTCACCAATCTTGAATTATTATCAAAGTTTTGTCCCATAAGCTATGCTCAAAGGAGGTAATTCTATCATCCAAGTTATGGTTAATGAGGTCTGTCAAACATGAATAATTTTCTTATATCAAAATAGAAGCTGTCACTTTCAAAGGAAAGACTGGTATTTCACTATAGAGTTTCCATGATCTCCCTTTAGACACATATTACTTATATATTATTCCATATATTTGTGTATTCTATAGTTTCATTAGGCTCGCCCTACTCTCCCTACAAATAAACCCAGCACAATAAAAAACGACAAAAAAGTGGTTCTAATCCTTCTGTAGGCCAATCAGATGCTCTGTTTAGCCTGATTTACAAGTTCTAGTCCAAGTTCTAGGAGTTTTACAAGAAACAATAGAAGAATCATATTAGTGAATAATTTCAGACAAAATACGAAAACTGTTGCGTGCTGGAATCTGTTCAAACCATCAAACCCTTCTTTGACAGGTCCTGGAGCTCATTTCATTGTTATTCTTCAAGAAAGAAAGAAAAAGAGAAAGAAACCTAATAAAAGTTCCCACTAAACTTTGCTTAAATAAGATTAACCTTTTTTTTTTTTTCCTTTTTGTCTTTTTTTGTGTCTGGCAACGGATCACAACCCTCAGTGTCACGCTCGTACTGGACCGGGACCGGCAATGGGATCGCAACCCTCAGTGTTGCTCCCGCACCTCGCTCNTGCTCGTACTGGACCGGGACTGGCAATGGGATCGCAACCCTCAGTGTTGCTCCCGCACCTCGCTCAGCCAGTGAGCGGGAACCGGTCTGTATGTGGGATCCGAACCCTCGGCGGGAGCGCCACCATGCTCCCAAGCGGCGCACTGTAGCAGTGCGCCACTGGGCTGGCCCGAGATTAACCTTTCAAATATTAATATGGTAGTATTGGTAACAGCTATATTGTGTAATAGGTAATGGCATTGATTGAGACCATAAATCTGCTCTGCACAATAATTTGTAAATGCCAGCTGACTAACTGCATGGGTTAAGTTTCAAACCTTTAATGAAAGTCTTTCCTCCACAATATCAATCCACACACCAAAGAGGCCATTACAGAAATAGAGGTTTCATCTAGAAGTAATGAGCAAATAAGTTCCTTTGGTTGTCTACATTATAGCATGCTAAGGCAAGATTGTTTCAAGCAGAGGATAAGATAAGCTTCTGTCTGAATACTTGCTCGAAAAATTGATGATAAGCCACAGACCCAGAATCCTATGTGATTTTTAAAGCCTGGAATTTGTTTGTACTACAAAGTTTGAGCACTGCCACCTACGGGAGGAACAGGAAAATCACATACACAAAAAGAACTCTAAGCCCTGTTCACCAAACATATTTATTGATCATGACCCTGTGAAGAATACTAAGAGAGAGAGATACATTATTAATATAGATATCCTACTGAAAAAAAAATGAGATGTATAATTAAATAACAGAAGGAAAACAAGTTGGGTCATAAGGAGATAGAAGTAATGTGCTATGGGAGGTGAGAGATAAAGATTACTTCTAACTGAAGAGATGAAGATGATGCAGGAAAGGAGGAGGCAAAGGAGGATGTTTGATCTGGGCCATAAGGTATAAGATTCATGTATAAGATAATAGGGCTCCACTGACAAAAAGAACATTTGTAATTGTTTGGTCCACCTGGATGTGCACATAAAGGCTGATCCTCTGGCACCTGTGAGCACCCAAGTGAGCTGACCAGCCAGACCTGGATCCCATTTCTGATAATCGTTCTGTTCTAGTTTTCTTTAAAAAAATAATTCTGGAAATTGAAAATGTACAAGTGAAATTTCCCAATTCTAAATTTGGTATGCCTTTATGAATAAGACCTCAAAAGCACAGACAGCAAAAGAAAAAAGAAACAAAATGGATTATATCAAGCTAAAAAGCTTCTGCACAGTAAAGGAAACAATCAACAGAGTGAAAAAACAGCCTACAGAATGGGAGGAAATATTTGCAAACTATACATTCAACAAGGGATTAATATCCAGAATATACAAGGAACTCAAACAACTTAGAAACAAACAAACAAAAACCAAATAATCCAATTAAAATATGGGCAAAAGATCTGAATAGACATTTCTCAAATGAATACATACAAATGGCCAACAGGTATTTAAAAAATGTTCAATATCACTAATCTTTAGGGAAATGCAAATCAAAACCACATTGAGTTACCTCCCAAAAGATAAAGAACAACATATTCTAGTGATGACATGAAGAAAGAGGAACACTTGTACACCGTTGGTGGGACTGTAAGTATAGCCATTATGGAAAACAGTATGGAGGTTCTTCAAACAACTGCAGATAGAATTACCATACGATCCAGCAATCCCACTGTGACTGTTAAGAGGGTGGGAAATCCTATTATGGTAACTGCAAGGTGGGGCCTTGAAGAGGTGATTAGATTCTGAGGACCGTGCCTAGTGAATGGTTTAAAAATGGTGGTCATGGGTGTGGTTTGGAAGGCTTTAAAAGGAGAGTGAATGAGGAGATTAGGCTCTCTGCTCCACCAGTTTCTACAGTGTGATACCCTGCTGTCACTGTTGCCACCACCAAGGCCTTCAGCAACTGTGTCCCCTGGACTTTGGACTTCTCAGCCTCAGAAACTATAAACAATAAATTTCATTTTCTTCATAAATTACCCAGTTCCAGGTACTTTGTTACAAGCAACACAAATGGACTAATATAGAGGGTTAGCAAGAAATTGGTTAATGGTAACAAAGAATGATTATGTTTTATAATGATGAATGTCCTAATTAACTTGATTTGATCATCCCATATTGTACTCAAGTATTGATAGTCAACTCTGTACCCCACAAAT
>NW_007736595.1:0-532 GCF_000696425.1 Galeopterus variegatus
TAAGCAATAAATTTTGTTTTCTTTATAAATCACCCAGTTTCAGGTATTTTGTTATAAGCAAGGGAAATGGACTAATGCACTATGCCTCACATGCTCTTCTCCCAGTTATTCACGTGGTCTGATATCCCACCTCTTTCAAGGTTTTGCTCAAACTTTACTTTCCCATGGAGAGTTTTCCTCAGTGACCTATTTAAGATTTAATTCCATACTCCAACACATCCTATCTCAGTTTTCTGCTTTGCTTTTATCATTGGATTTATCACTGTGAAAAATTACGTACTTTAATTGTTTATTTTGTATATTTTTTGCCTGATACCATGGGAGTGTAACTCCACAGAGGTAGAAATCTTTGTCCAATTTTTTTTCTCCAGATTGTTTGCCAGCGCATGGAAGAATGTGATTAATAGCAAAAGAGTGGTATAAATGGATAACTCATTTAACAAACTGAGACTGATCCTGAGATTTCCACCACCACTACTGTATACGAGGTACTCAGTTTCCCTGGGTTCAGGTTTCAGGACATACCTCTGGG
>NW_007736595.1:2583-3213 GCF_000696425.1 Galeopterus variegatus
CTGGAGTTTGCCTGAATGCTGGACTTCTTGTCATTGTAGAAAATAAATGTTGTGTTTGATTAGGCCAATCTGATTCTGGACATTCTTACTTGCAAATCTTTGCTGACACAATGAAGAATTGCTAAAGATTTTCCAAAAATAAAAGGTTTACTGTTCACACACATATTTGCCCATATCCTAGTCTGTTTTCATATTCCAAAGATAACCCAAACTGACATTTTGAGTTTTTTAGGATTTTTAGATTATAATCTTACCCTTTTTATATACAAGAATTCTTGAGAGTATATTATAATCAATATACTTTTCTAATCAATAATTAAACATTAATTTTAATAGCAACTATTTATTAATAGATTAAAAATAAATGTGACATTAAAACACAGATGTATTAATTATAAATACATTCTAAATACCTACATGTAACAAAACATACTTTGTATAATCAAAGAATATAAAAAGTTTGCATAAAATAGTGTCGGGCTGGATCACAGACTTTTCTACTCCATCCTCCGCAGGTCCTGATCTAGGTAGTTGAAAGAAAAACTGAGCAGCCACAGGCAAAGTGGGCATGCCTTATTTTTAGACACAAGCTCTGCCAACCAGCGGTTCAGAGCTGCTGCCTTCCATACT
>NW_007736595.1:3887-24813 GCF_000696425.1 Galeopterus variegatus
TGCCTTATTTTTAGACACAAGCTCTGCCAACCAGCGGTTCAGAGCTGCTGCCTTCCATACTCAAGAGTACACAGAAAATGGCAACAAGCCAAAGGGTACAAGGGCATGCGTGTGCACTAACTCCACTCTTACATAATTTCTTTACAAAGGATGTGCTGAATCATACCCAGCCTGATATGAGGCGAGGGGGCCTAACTACACTGCCTCCACTTTCCTCACAAATCGCAAATAAGAAATTACTAGTAGGTCAGTGGCTGCCATATAGTAATCATATAGTATTCTATATGTAATCTATATAGTAATTATACACAAATGTGCCTCCCTCCACAATTCTCAGATGTACGAATATTCATCAATTTTTCTTTGAAAACACCCTGAAAAATATCATGCTTTATTTATTCTCTTTTCTCCCTAAGAAATCCCCTTTCTCAAATTTCCACCTGTCAATATTCTACTGTCTTATTTTAAGTATTACTTCTTCAAAGAGTTCTCTTATTTTCCCAAGTTAGTTTAATTTTTACCCCCCATATCTTTTATACCACAACAAATGTCTATTATAAATAACACTTTTATGTGTGTTTTTTGTATGATTAGGTTTCTTATTGCACAAGCGTGCCCTCCTATGGTATTAAATGACATCCAATTCCCAGTAGCAGCTGAAAGCAAATTTTGATTTGCATGTGGGATCAAAGAACCCTACTGGAATGATTTTTAAGTCTTCTGACAGTTGGGCTTCAGATATACACAAACTTGTCTGATGCACCTGGAGTTGCTCATTGCGAGCCAGAATGTATAAATGGACATGAAAACAACTGATAGAAAAGTCATTGAACATTGAAGGAGGAAACTAATTAAGGCAATATCTAACCTCCTGTGACCTGCATTCTGAGGAAGAGAGTTGTGTCAAAACTAGATGGATTGGCAGGTGGATGGAGAGATATATGGAGAGAGAGATGGATAGATAGGGATCTACACAACTCTGCTATGATACCACTGAAATAAAGATAGGTCCTGTGAAGGAAATTATATTTCTGTGCCACCCAGAGGTAGATTAAGGTGCATCCCTGAGATAGCTAAGTAGGAAGAAAGGCAAAGAACTCCTACAAGCAATAGCGGAGAGAGGAGCTATGCTGAGGATCCGTGTAGAAAGAACAGAGAAGGTGCAAGTAGCAAACAGGCAAGCAGACTCTAAACCCTGATCAGAGCAAGTGGAGACTGGCACCCAGAGCAGCAGGAAGACGGACACCAGTGTCAGTGTCAATTCAGAGATGTGCAAAAACTCCTCCTCTTGCAAGGGCTGAGCTCTGAACTGCGGCAGGGGTTGGGGGCTAGGGTTGTTGTTCTAGGTAACTTGAGGCCAAACGATTATTTAGCCTGCTTTGATTTTCATTGTATCTATAGTGTGCTTTTGCTTTGATGAATATATTTGTAATATTTCAAACACAAGCAAAAACCTTTAAATTAGTCTAGGTATATAAGTAATTAGTAAACAAAACTTTCATTAGATATAAGCAGAATTCATATGATGTGTTAAGTTTGAGATATGTAGGGAAAAAGTGAGCATGTGTATCAAACAAAGAAGGGGACAGAAGTACTGAGAGATATTTATGTGGTAAATATTCATGATATATAAGTATACAGGAGTCAATAAATGTTCAGGATACACTAAAGAGACAGGAATATTTAATTTTTTATAAGGGTTTAGTTCAGCCACAAGCCAGCAACCACCGTTCTGGTCCCATAGGTCCTGCGCTCAGGAAACACAAATAAATCTCATAGCTGTTCATTGAGCTAATTGTCAGGCCACAGCTGTGCCCAGATATTTGTCTGTGTCTTTCCAATAAAGGACATGTGTTATTGGCCCAGGGCACTTTCCATCTGTGGCCTTCATTGTTTGAAGCTAAACTCTGTCCTAGTATCTACACCATCAGTGAGAAGGCTGATGTGGCAAACAGTGTTGGGACATGTGAGCATTGTGTATGCCAGAATTCATGTACTGAGGACCTGCAAACTCACTCACTATTCTAAGCATCTTGACATTTGTCACCTCTTTCGCATTGCTTCTCACTCTGTGTTTTAAATTGATTCAATAAGTTGTGTGGCTCAAGAGCACAACTTATTGTTTGAGCTTTGCTCCTTGATACCTATTGGGATGGCTTTCCAGTTAGTGTTCTTGGAGCCCACCACTGCATCAAAACCATTTCCCATACAATACTGTCACTAACCACCCTCCATATTATATAATTATTTGTTTAGTTCAAAGGCCTAGAAAAGTTTATAGAGAATAGAAGTTACTCCAGAAGTATATGTAAAATGAAAGAATAAAGCTTTTAAAGTGCCTGCCTTGGGCTGAATGTCCCCTCAATACCTAACCTCCACTGTACCTGTTGAGGGTGGGAAATGAACTGAATCTTTATCTTAGATGTCCTACTCTCTGCTCCACCATTTTCACAATGTGGGACCCTGCCATCACTGTTGCCACCACTAAGCCTTCACCAGCTGTGTTCCCTGGACTTTGGATTTCCCGGCCTCAGAAACTCAGAAACTAAATTTCATTTTCTTTATAAAACACCCAGTTCAGTGTATTTTTTTATAAGCAACAGAAATGGACTAATACAATGCCCTTACCGAGGATCCATCCTTTTGTGATGCTGGGCATGATTACACAACATACAGTTAATGCTTTAGCAGAAATTTCAAGCACCTACAAACGAGAGACTCTCATATTTATTTTTATGTTTTCCTAAGCATAGGAAACTATTTGTAAATTATAGAATTCAACTCTGTACTATTATAGTTATAATAGTAAAAGAAAAAGGTTATATGGCACCTACTATAGAAGGCTCAATTCTAAGTACGTTACATATAATGAATACTTTAATCATGATAGCTACCCTATGATGAAGATATTATTACTAACTTTTTTTTACAGATAAGGAAACTGAGGCCCAGAAAGGCTACATATGTTTTCCAAGGTTATGAGAGAGAGGATTTAAATCTCAAAATCCTATCTGTCATTTTAATACAGAACCAGAGAGTAAAGTACTTACCTGAGGTCACGTTGTTTGGAAGTGGCAGAATTTACTCTAGAAGATAAACACCCTAATACCAATTCATATTTTCACCAAAATTTCACCAACACAGAACGTTTTCTATAAACACACTCACAGTGATGCAAAAATTATAAGATAATACACGACTAATAAAATATTATAATAAAGTATTACAATTTTATATACATATTAAAAATCAAATTTGTAAAAATTAAAATATAAATTATTACTAATGAACTTTTAGTAATATTTCCTAGAACTGGGATATTTTTATTTCATAGGAGATTGTAAAGCTAGGGCTAGGTTTCACAGACCCCTCGAGCTCATTGTCCAGACTGGGTCACAAACCCTTCACATGCAGGTCTATGAGCTATGTAATAGGAAAAGTTCCTTGGAGCCATTAGTGAAGAAATAATAGGCTTTATTGAGAGCTAAGAGCAGCCGACCTAATATGGCTTCTCAGAATGTCCTCTAAAAGCTTCGCATATCTGCACCATTAGTCCTTTATACTCAAGTCCATAATTCAGAAAAACACTCGGATGAACATGCGCATCACACTAGACAATAACAAGGAAGACCCGGGCGCACGCACATACCCACTTCGGATGCTCGGCAAGACTCCAAACATCTGAGGGGCCCTGACTATTTTCCTTATATTTTCCCAACAGAGATCCTCTTGTAAATGGCCTTATATTTTTAATTTTGCTGTCCACATGTTTATAATGAAGAATCTTTAAGAAGAAAGGATAAAAGGAAATATTTTTATGAAAGTAAATCAGAGTAGTTTGGGATTCAAGGATGTGGAATTATAAAGACACCTGCAAAATATTTTGAATAAGTCATATTGAAATAAAGAAGGTACTTTTATTCTCTACATAAGTCAATTATTGTGGGGATTAGCAGATGATTCCATAAAATAAAACTATTTAATTTGAGTCAGATTAGACACTTTTTGAGGATTAACTGTCATTTCTTTGCAGTCAAAGTATTAAAATCAAATTAAATAGGACAAAGTCTCAAGCCAAGTATGCCAGACTCATTAATAATGGCAAATATTTATTGAATAGTCTCTTTTGTATCACCAAATTAATAAGTACATTCACTCTGACTTCTGCATGTTCTGATATATGTGACAACTTGCCCTGAAAATCTGAATATAAAGTAATACTTTTTACTGAATTTAAGAGAGACAAAAACTCCCATACCCGTCTGTATAGCTAGGGCTAGGGTCTGAAGCTCACAGACTCCTCAAGCCCATTCACAAACCCTTAGCATGCAGGTCTATGAGCTAGGTAACCAGCAAAAAGTTCCTTGGAGCCCTCATTGAAGAAGGTATTCCTAGAACTTTATTCAGCACATACACATCTAAGAGTAAAACAATCCAAAGGAGAAACTCAGAAACTCAACTGCTACCAGCAAAGTCCAAAGAAAAACTGAAACTGAGCAGCGGCCAGCAGAGTAAACATGCTCTATTGTTAGATGCAAGCTCTTAAAAAAAGTTTACTAAAGCATTTTTAGGCAAAATCAATTGTATATAACGAATTTCTAAGAATGCACTTCTCTGGTCTAATGTTCAAAAAGAAACAGCTACGGCAAGAGAGGAAAATGGTGACACCCATGTACTAATTTCTTTCACTGAATCCCTATATATTTCACTTTTTAAATAACCTTTTAATTTTATAGTAGCTTTAGATTTATATAAGTCCCAAACGGTGATATAGAGTGTTCCTGTACACATCACATGCAATTTCCCTTATTATTAACATTACTATGGCACCTGTGTCACTAGTAATGCCTGATACTGATACATTATTATTGACTGAAGTTTATACTTTATTTGTATTTCTTTAACTTTAACATAGTGTCTATTTTCTGTTCTAGGATCCCATCTAGGATATCAAGCTTAAGTTTCTCTAGACAATCGCGGTTACTCGAACTCGCTTTGTGTTTTGTTGACCTTGACAGTTTTGAAAAGCATTTTGTAGAATGTTCCTCAGTTTGGGTCTGCTTGATGTTTCTCTCATGGTTAGACTGGGCTTATGAGTTTTGGGGAGCAAGACCACAGAGGTAAGTGCCATTTTCAACACAGCATGTCGAAAGTACATGTTATCAAGATGATTATTCACCTGCTTGAGAAAGTGTTTGCTAGTTTTCTCACCTGGAAGTCGGTCCATCTCTACCCGCTTTCCATTATTGTTCTCTTTGGAATGAAGTTACTAAGCACAGCCCTCACTTAAGAAGAGAGACATTACGGTCCATTCCTTGATGTAAGAGAATTTACATAAATTATTTGCACAAAGATAGTTTTCCCAGACCTGACTTGACCTGTATCTCTAGTCTGTAAAGTCTATAATATACTAATATACTAATATATATATACTAATATATATATATGTATATGTATATATATATATAATTCTCTTACATTTTATTGGAAAGGGCAGTAAGATTAGACAAGTTAGGAAATATATATATACTAATATATATATATGTATATGTATATATATATATATATAATTCTCTTACATTTTATTGGAAAGGGCAGTAAGATTAGACAAGTTAGGTAACAAAGCACTTAAGAAGTAAAGAGGTAATTTTAACCTAGCTTTGTTTGACTCCAAATCTGTAATTTTTTCCATCACTTTCTAAAGAAGAAACATTCAGAAAGTTCAGTCTTTCTTTAAGTAAGTTGCTTGGCTTGGTTTCTGTCCAAATTTGCTAATTCCCTGGCATGCAAGATTATATATATATATATATATACATATATATATGTAGATTATATATATATGTATATATATATATATAATTCTCTTACATTTTATTGGAAAGGGCAGTACGATCAGACAGGTAAAGTAACAAAGCACTTAAGAAGTAAAGAGGTAATTTTAACCTAGCTTTGTTTGACTCCAAATCTGTAATTTTTTCCATCACTTTCTAAAGAAGAAACATTCAGAAAGTTCAGTCTTTCTTTAAGTAAGTTGCTTGGCTTGGTTTCTGTCCAAATTTGCTAATTCCCTGGCATGCACTTGGTTCTCCAGATGGCTCTGGGACGTTGTAGGACACCCAGAGCTAGTGCAACCATCCCACACTGCACACAGGTGCACCACTCCTTGGCAGGCAGCACACACCCAGCTGCTGTATTAGGGGAGCAAGGGATGCAGAGCCTTTTCTGCAGCCAGCCAGGGTCCCTGTTGCCTCAGGGCTGTCATTTCTTCTATGTAAGTCTTAGAGCAAACCTGCCAGTTGTAGCAAAAACACACCCAAAGAACAGAAATGAGTCAACAGTCTTAGAAACATTAGGCATTTATTTCATTGTACCTGTGAAATACCATTTTCAAAAGTAACTAAAAGGGTAAACAGTAATTAATTATTGACAATAAATTATAAACTGGTGCCTTTCTTTACATCACAGCTTTATATTAGTATGAAACTAGCTTTGTTACTTTTTTTTTTTCTTAAAGACGTTTTATTTTATAGAGCAGTTTCAAGTTCACAGCAAAATTGAGAGAAGGGTACAGAAGTTTCCCATGTATCTCCTGCCCTCACATATATGTGGGCTCCTTCATTATCAACATTCCCCACCAGAGTAGTCAATTTGTTACAATTGATGAACCTACACTGACACATCATAATCACCCATCACCCATAGTTTACATTAAGGTTCACTCTTGGTGTCGTACTTTCTGTTGGTTGGACAAATGTATAATGTCATGTATTCACCATAATGGTGTAAGAGAATATTTTCACTGCCCTAAAAATCCTCAGTTTACCTATTAATCTCCCCCTCCACCATAACCTCTGGTAACTCTAATCCTTCCACTGTATTCATAGTTTTGGCACTTCCACAGCGTCATACAGTTGGAATCATATAGTATATAGCTTTTTCAATTTGGTTCTTTCACTTATTAACAGGAATTTAAGGATCCTATATATCTTTCCATAGTTTGATAGATCATTTCTTTTCAGAGATAAATAACATTCCGTTGCCTAGATGTGCTGCAGTTTATCTATTCACCTACTGAAGGACATTTTGGTTGCTTCAAAGTTTTGGCAATCATCAATAAAGTTTCTAGACACACTTGTGTGCAGGCTTTTATGTGGACATAAGTTTTTAAAAATCCTTTGAGTAAATACCAAGCAGCATCATTGCTGGATCATATAGTAAGAATATGTTTAGTTTTTTAAGAAACCATACAACTATATTGCAAAATCTATACTATTTTGCCTTCCCACTAGCAATGAATAAAAGCTACCGTTGCTCCTCATCCTCACCATCATGTGATCTTGTCAGTGTTGTGAATTTTGTGAATTTTTTAAGAGTTATTTGTATATTTTCAATAACATCCTTTGATCAAATATTTCTTTTGCAAATATTTTCTCCTAGCCTATGGTTTACTTTCTCATTCTCTTAACATTGCCTTTTGCAGAGCATAAGTTTTACATTTTAATTAAGTACAGGTTATCAATTAGTTTTTTCATTGATTGTGCCTTTAGTGTTGTACCTAAAAACTCATCAACATACCCAAGGTCATTTAGACTTTCTCCTATGTTACCTTCTAGGAGTTATGTTTTACATTTAGGTCTATGATTCATTTTGAGTTACTTTCTGTAAAGGGTGTAAGGTCTTCGTCTACATTCTTTTTTTTTGCAAGTGAATGTCCAGTTGTTCTAGAACTATTTGCTTAAAATGCTATCTTTCCTCCATGGTATTGACTTTGTTCCATTGTCAAAGATCAGTCATTGATGTTTATGTGGACCTATTTCTGGGCTCTCTATTCTGTTCCGTGGATCTGTTCTTTCACCAATACTACACTGTCCAGATCACTGTAGCTTTATATTAGGTGTTTAGTGTAAATCTTCCAAATTTGCTCTTCTTCTTCTTCAATATTGTGCTGCCTTTTCTGGGTCTTTTGCCTTCCCATATAAATTTTATGATCAATTTGTTGAAATCCACAAAGTAACTTGCAAGGGTTTTGATTGGGATTTTACTGAATTTATAGATCATGTAGGGAAGAACTAACATCTTGACAATATCGAGTCTTCCTATCCATAAACATGGAGTATCTCTTCATTTATTTAGTTCTTTGATTTCTGTGAAAATAGTTTTGTAGTTTTTCTCATATGGACCATACACATTTTTTTTAAAAAATATTTATACCTTCTTAATTTTTGAGGGTTCTAATGGAAGTGGTATTGTGTTTTTATCAAAATAGTTTTGTAGTTTTTCTCATATGGATCATACACATTTTTTTAAAAAAATATTTATACCTTCTTAATTTTTGAGGGTTCTAATGGAAGTGGTATTGTGTTTTTATATTCCACTTACTCATTGCTGGGATACGGGAAACAGATTAACAGTTGTATACTAACTTTGTATCCTGCCACTTTGTAATAATCACTTATTAGTTCTAGGAGGGCTCCTCTCCCCACCCCCAATTCTTTTGAATGTATTGCAATAGCTAATACTGCCAGTATGATGTTGAAAAGGAGTGATGAGAAGAGACATCCTTGCCTTTCTCCTGATTTTAGTGGGAAAACTACAAGATTCTCATCCTTAAGTATGATGTTAGGTGTAGTTTTCTTTTTGCAGATATTCTTTATTAAATAGAGGAAATTTCAATGCATTTCTAGTTTTCTGAGTTTTTTTTTTTATCATATATGAGTATTGGATTTGTCAATGCTTTTTCTGCATCTGTTGATCTTATCATATGATTTTTCTTTTTTAGCCTGTCAGTGTGATAGATTATATTTGTTGATTTTTGAATGTTAAACTAGGCTTACCTGGAATAAATTTCACTTGGTTGTGGTGTGCAATTCTTTTTATACATCGTTGGATTCAATTTTCTGATATTTTGTTGGGGATTTTTGTGTCTATTTTCAGGAGAGATATTGGTTTGTAGTTTTCTTTTCTCATATGTTTTTGGTTTTTGTATTAGGGTAATGCTGGCTTCATAGAATGAATTTTTAGGTAATTCCTCTGCTTTTGTCTTTTTTAAAAAGATTGTAGAGAATAGGTACAACTTCCTCCTTAAATGTTTGTTAAAATTTACCAGTGAACCCATCTGGACCTGGTAGTTTCTATATGTATACTTCAATAAATATAGGCCTATTCAGATTTTTTGTTTCTTTTTCTGTGTTTTGGCAAATGTGTCTTTCAAGGACTTGCTCCATTTTATGTAGGTTTTCAAATTTGTGAGAATAGATTTGTTCATAGTGTCCTTTTATTATCCATTTCATATTCATAGGACCTTCAATGGTGTTTCTCTTTCATTTCTGCTATTAGTAATTTGTATCTTTCTTTTTTTTTTTTTTTCCTTAGTTAGCTTGGCTAGAGGTTCATCAATTTGATTGATTTTTTTCAAAGGACCAGCTTTTAGTTTTATTAAGCTTTTCTATTGATTTTCTATTTTCAATTTCACTGATTTCTATTGAATTGGAATAAAAATTCTAATTTCTTATTATTTCTTTTCTTCTTCTTACAAAGGATTTAATTTGCTCNAGATCATGTAGGGAAGAACTAACATCTTGACAATATCGAGTCTTCCTATCCATAAACATGGAGTATCTCTTCATTTATTTAGTTCTTTGATTTCTGTCAAAATAGTTTTGTAGTTTTTCTCATATGGATCATACACATTTTTTTAAAAAAATATTTATACCTTCTTAATTTTTGAGGGTTCTAATGGAAGTGGTATTGTGTTTTTATATTCCACTTACTCATTGCTGGGATACGGGAAACAGATTAACAGTTGTATACTAACTTTGTATCCTGCCACTTTGTAATAATCACTTATTAGTTCTAGGAGGGCTCCTCTCCCCACCCCCAATTCTTTTGAATGTATTGCAATAGCTAATACTGCCAGTATGATGTTGAAAAGGAGTGATGAGAAGAGACATCCTTGCCTTTCTCCTGATTTTAGTGGGAAAACTACAAGATTCTCATCCTTAAGTATGATGTTAGGTGTAGTTTTCTTTTTGCAGATATTCTTTATTAAATAGAGGAAATTTCAATGCATTTCTAGTTTTCTGAGTTTTTTTTTTATCATATATGAGTATTGGATTTGTCAATGCTTTTTCTGCATCTGTTGATCTTATCATATGATTTTTCTTTTTTAGCCTGTCAGTGTGATAGATTATATTTGTTGATTTTTGAATGTTAAACTAGGCTTACCTGGAATAAATTTCACTTGGTTGTGGTGTGCAATTCTTTTTATACATCGTTGGATTCAATTTTCTGATATTTTGTTGGGGATTTTTGTGTCTATTTTCAGGAGAGATATTGGTTTGTAGTTTTCTTTTCTCATATGTTTTTGGTTTTTGTATTAGGGTAATGCTGGCTTCATAGAATGAATTTTTAGGTAATTCCTCTGCTTTTGTCTTTTTTAAAAAGATTGTAGAGAATAGGTACAACTTCCTCCTTAAATGTTTGTTAAAATTTACCAGTGAACCCATCTGGACCTGGTAGTTTCTATATGTATACTTCAATAAATATAGGCCTATTCAGATTTTTTGTTTCTTTTTCTGTGTTTTGGCAAATGTGTCTTTCAAGGACTTGCTCCATTTTATGTAGGTTTTCAAATTTGTGAGAATAGATTTGTTCATAGTGTCCTTTTATTATCCATTTCATATTCATAGGACCTTCAATGGTGTTTCTCTTTCATTTCTGCTATTAGTAATTTGTATCTTTCTTTTTTTTTTTTTTTCCTTAGTTAGCTTGGCTAGAGGTTCATCAATTTGATTGATTTTTTTCAAAGGACCAGCTTTTAGTTTTATTAAGCTTTTCTATTGATTTTCTATTTTCAATTTCACTGATTTCTATTGAATTGAAATAAAAATTCTAATTTCTTATTATTTCTTTTCTTCTTCTTACAAAGGATTTAATTTGCTCCTCTTTGGCTAGTGTTCTAAGGTGAAAACTTAGTTTGCTGATTTTAAATCATTTTTTCTTCTCTCAAGCATAAGTATTTCAAAAAGTTCATGAAAGGACTCACTATTTTTCAGTTCTATGTTTCCACAAACTTCTTGAAGTACTCTCATATATGCATACAATGTTATAAATTGCTCTCCAAGCACTGATTTTTCTGGATCCCACAAATTTTGATAGTTCCCTTTTCATTTTGATTTAGTTCAAAAATATTTTCAAATTTATCTTGAGATTTTTTTCTTTGAACTGACCTATGTACTATTTAGAAGTGTATAATTTACTCTGCATCTTTTTGGACTTACCAACTATCTTTTTGTTATTGTTTTCTAGTTTAACTTTAATTTCATTGTAGTCTGAGAGAAGACATTGTATAATTTCTATTTTTTAAATGTGTTAAGGTATGCTTTAGGGCCCAGAATATGGTTTATCTTGGTGAATGTTTCATGTGAGATTAATGTTACTTTTTTTTTTATGGTCTCTCAAAAATAGTACCTTCTATTTCTTTCTGCCTTGCACAACACCTGTATCATGAGTATCTTATATATAGTAAACAATCAAAAATTTGTTCCCTCAAGATATCTGCAAATTCATGAGAACATTTCTCACTCTATGTACAACTAGATGAGGTAGAGAATGAAGATCACATAGAATTGGGCAGGTATATAGTATTTCACAGGTTTGTTATGCCCTTAGTCATTAACTTTATTATGAGAAAGTTATTTAACTTTTAATTTTTTTCATTTACAAATTAGTCATATATATGTGAATCTATCAAAGTGCCTGGCATATAATAGGTGAGTAACAAAAATGATACTTACTATTATCATGCTTAAGCATGCAGCTTTCCCCTGCCTATAGTCACTTCTGTAAACCACCATACATTTTTTTATATTACCTTATCAGTTGCATTACAATTTATACCTAAAACTTTTTACTTGAATTTTAACAAATATCTGTTTTTTAAACAATTTTACATCATTAGCATGAAAAGGAAAATAGAACATCATCAAGATGACAGAATAGATGGTTCCCAGTGCCACGCTCCCCTACAACTAATCAGTTTTACAGCTATTGCAAAAGTAAAGATCACCAACCTTGGACCTTTGGAGCTCAGGAGAAAAGAGAGACCTGTGCAGTTCTTGGAGGCAGGAGAAGCCATGACAAGAGGGAGAAGTGACTGCTCCAAATCTTTCAAGTCCTGTCCACTTCAGGGACAGCCTGGTGAGGGACAGAAAGAAGCTGCAGCACAGAGAGCAGTAGTTAACAAAAGCCACACCTGAGCCCTTTGTGTGAAGTTCTCGGAGTCTGCAAGGGAGAAGAGGGCCTTTGAGCACACCAAACTAGCCCCTAGGCCAGCAAAAGCATAGTCGGGGTTTGTGTGCACCCACATAGACACAAGGGGCTGCAGCCTACTGAATAAAGAAACCACCCAGGGGTTGATGGGTTATTGGGACGGACCTGTGCATGGTCTGCCCTGTGGAAAGCATTTTGAGTGTAGGTGAGGTTGGCCTGCCAAGGAACACTGGGCTGCATGTGGGCAGATAATCTGCCTTCCAATCAGCACAGGCTGACTCAATGGAGAGTGACCAAGGCGATAGGACTGCAGGGAGGGCAGTTTGCTGGAAAGAGTCAGTCCTCAGCCAGAATTTCCACACAGCCCAGGTGTATCTAGCCTCACAAGATTTAGAAGTGATTAAAAGGCTAACAATTAAAATCTGATCTGCACAAAAAGCTTTCCTCGGAGAATCAACAGCAAAAGAGCAGTTTAGCTCAACAAAAGAGCTCAAGTGTTGGTCTCCACAGGAAATTCACCCAGTTTTGGAATTAACCAAAGGACAACAAATTAGTTCCAGTGCAGCATTTAAGTGGTGGTGGTAGCTAATAGTCTACAGCAGAACTGAAAGAAAAAAAAAAAAAAACAACACAGACCAGAGACAAAGTTGTGAAATTAGCCAGTAAAGATCTAACACCACCATCTAACACCACCAAAGAACACCTGTAAAATCTAGAAGTGGTAGCAGTCTCCTCAAGTGCCCAAGCACCACGTAAAGATACAAAGATTGAGAAAGAACAGAGAAATATGACACCAACAAATGAAGCTCCAGAAATGGTCCCAGAGGAGCAGTGGATTTATGAAATGTCTAACAGAGAATTCAGAATAACCTTCTTGATGGTTAGGGATGTTCATGGCATCACAAGAAAATAAAGAAAGAAAATTAATTGACATTTGTAAACAGTCCATGAGAATAATGAAAAACTTGACAAAGAAATTGAATCAATTTAAAGAAAACAAACAGAAATTCTAGAAGTAAGGAATATATTATCTGAACTGAAACTTGATAGAAAGCTCCAACAGCAGAAAATCAAACATAGGAGAGATCAGTGAGCTCAACAAGAAAACATAAGAAATTATCAAATCAGGGCCGGCCCAGTGGCGCACTGGATAAGTGCGCCGCTTGGGAAGCGCGGCGGCACTCCCGCCCGAGGGTTCGGATCCCACATACAGACCGGTTCCCGCTCACTGGCTGAGCGAGGCACGGGAGCAACACCGAGGGTTGCAATCCCGTTGCCGGTCCCCGGTCCGGTACGGGCACGACACTGAGGGTTGCGATCCGTTGCCGGACACGGAAAAAGACAAAAGACAAAAAAAAAAAAAAGAAAAAAAAGAAATTATCAAATCAGAGGAGCAAAAATAGAAAACAAACAAAAAAAAGAAATGAGAAAAAATGAAACAGGAATAAAACAAATATGGGACTCCCTCAAGTGAAATAAATCTGCATAATTGGCAAACCTGAAGAGGAGAAAAAAGGAAGAGATGTGCAAAACATATTCAAAAAAATAATGCCTGAAAATTTCCCAAATATGGAGAAAGATGACAGCATCTGGGTATAAGAAACCTAGATGTCACTAATCAAATTCAATCCAAGGAAGAACACTCCAAGGCATATCATAATCAAGTTATCAAAAACCGAAGACAAATAAAGAACACTGAAAGCAGCAAAAGAAGGGAAGAACAAACATTCAACAGAGCCCCAATACATTTCTCATTGGATTTCTTAGTAGAAACCCTACAGGCCAGGAGAGACTAGGGTAATATATTGAGTGCTGAAGGGAGAAGACTATCAGCTAAGAATTCTCTATCTAGCAAAACTAATCTTCAAATATGAAGGAGACATAAAGTCTTTCCTAGACAAACAAATGCTAAGGGAATTCATCAACACTAGCCCTGTCTTACAAGAAATGCTAAAGGGAGTTCTTCAGTCTGAAATAAGTTGATGCTAAACAGCAGCAAGAACACATTCGAAGGCACATAATTCAATAGTAGAGTAAGTTTACAGACAATCTCAGAATACTCCACTGTTGTAAGGGTGGTGAATAAACAATTACATCCAAAGTATGAAGACTAAAGGACAAACCTAACAAAACACTAAAATATACCAGAACCATATGACATAGGCAATATTAAAAGATGCACCTAGAAACAATAAAATGTCAAAAAGAAGGGGAAAAGGATGGCAAAACGTAGAGTTGTCTTCGTTTTTTTCTTGTAACTTAGACATTGAAGTCAATTTGTTATTAGTCCAAAATAATTTGTTATAACTATAACATGTTTCTTTGTAAGCCTTGTGGCCTTGTGGTAGCCATAACACAAGAACTTATGAGACATAATTAAAAAAAAGCAAAAAAGCAAGAAATTAAAATACACTGCTAGAGAAAGACAATCACAAACACAAAAGACAGTAAGGTAGAAAAAAGAAAAAAGGATCAACAGAACACCAGAAAAAAATAACAAAATGTCGGTAACAAATCCCTATATATTCTCTAGAATACACCATATGTTAGGTGAACAGACAAGTCTTGACAAATTTTTAAAAATTGAAATAATATTAACTACCTTATCTTACCACAACAGAATGAAACTATAAATCAACAAAAGAGACACTAAAAACTGTAAAAATACATGTAAATTAAACAATATGCTCCTAAACAACAAACTATCAAAGAAGAAATCCAGAAGAAAATTTAAAAATTTCTGAAGACTAATGAAAATGAAAACACAACATACCAGACTCTATGGGATACAGCAAAAGCAGTTCTACTAAGAAGGAGGGTTATAACAATAAATGCCTACATCAAAAAGAAGAAAGACTTCAAATAAACAACCTAACATTACACATTAAGAGACTAGAAAAACAAGAGCAAATGAAAGCAAAAATCAGTAGAAGGAGAGAAATAACAAAGACCAGAGCAGAAATAAGTGAATTAAAGGTTTTAAAAAAATACAAAATATCAATAAAGAAAAGAGTTGTTATTTTCAAAAAGATAAACAAAATTGGAGAAACTTCAACCAGACTAATGAAGAAAAAAAAATCAGAAGTGGAAAAGGAAACGATAAAAATGATACCAGAGAAATGCAAAGGATCGCAAGAGACTACTACAAAAAACTATATGCAAACAAATTGGAAACCTAGAGAAATGAATAAACTCCTGGACACATACAACTTACCAAGGTTGAATTACAAAGCACTAGAAAACCTAACAGACCAATAATGGGTAATGAGACTGAAGCAGTAATAAAAAGCTACCCAACAAAGAAAGCCCCAGGACCAGGTGGCTTTACTGCTAAATTCCATGAAACATTTAAGGAACTAATACCAATTATTCTCAATTTTTTTCAAAAAATTTAAGAAGAGGGAATACTTCTAAACTCATCCTATGGGGTCAACATTAACCTCATAACAAAACTGGAAAAAGGTAAAGCAACAACAACAAAGAAAACTACAAACCAATATTCCCAATGAACACAGAGACAAAGGTCTTCAACAAAATGCTACCAGAATCCAGCAACATATTAAAGAGATTATATACCATGTGTATAATGGGATTCATCCCAGAGATGCAAGGATTCATCCTAGAGGTGCAGGGGATGGTTCAGTACACACAAATCAAAAAATGTGGTACATCAACAAAATGAAAGAAAATAAATGATATGATCATTCCAATAAATGCAGAAAAAGCAATTGATAAAAATCCAACACCATTCATGACAAAAACCCTCAACTAATTGGGTATAGGAGGAAGGTACCTCAAAAAATAAAGCCCATATATAATAACAAACCCACGGCTAATCTCATACTGAATGGACAAAAATGTGAGGCTTTTCCTCTAAGATCTGGAACAAGACAAGGATGTTCACTTATCCCACTCTTATTCAACATAGTACTGGAAGTTCTAGCCATCACAATAAGGCAAAAGAAAGCAATAAAATCAACACACAAAATCGACACATAAAAATCAATAGCTTTCTTATATGCCAATAATAAAATAATTAAAGAAGAAATAAAGTATTTTTATTCACAATAGTTGTCACAAAAATATGAAGTACTTAGGAGTACATTTAACCAAGCAGGTGAAAGATATCATCTCTACAATGAAAACTATAAAATGCTGGTGAAAAAGAAATTGAAAAGGATACAAATAAATGGAAAGATATCCCATGTTCATGGATTGGAAGAAATAACAACATCAAAATGTCCATACCACCCAAATCAATCTACACATTCAGCACAGTCTCAATCAATATACCAATGACATTGTTCACAGAAATGGGAAAAAATGATCATAAAACTTGTTTGGAACCACAAAAGATTCTGAATAGCTAAAACAATCTCAAACAAAAAGAATGAAATTGTAGGCATCACACTTCTTAACTTAGGAGAAGCACTACACAAAGTGGGAGTGGGTAACACTTTTGACTGAGACTATAAAGCCACAGGCAACTAAAGCAAAAATACACAAATGGGACTGAACCAAACTAAAAATCTTCTGCACAGCAAGGGACACTTTCAACAAAGTGAACAGACAACCTACAGAATGGGAGAAAGTGTTTGCAAACTACATATTAGACAAAATGCTAATTTCCAGAATATATAAGGAGCTCCAACAACTCAACAGCAAAAAAGAAAATAACTCAATTTAAAAATGGGCAAAGGACATAAAGAGACATTTCTCAAAAGGACACATGTCAATGACCAACAAACACATGAAAAAATGCTCAACATCACTAAGCATCAGGGAAATGCAAATTAAAATCACGATGACATATAATCTTATACGTTAGAATTACCTGTTATCAACAAGACAAAAAATAATAAATGCTAGCAAGGATGTAGAGAAAAGAGAAACCTCCTACGTTGTTGGTGAGAATTTGAATTGGTATATCCATTGCAGAAAACAGTATGGAGGTTCCTCAGAGAATGAAAAATAGATCTACTGTATGACCCAGCTATCCAATTACTGGGTGTATACCCATAGGAAATAAAATAAATATATCAAAAAAATGCACTCCCTGGCTCATTGCAATCCTATTCACAAAAGCCAAGAGATGGAATCAACCTAAATATCCATCAATGAATGAATGAGTAAAAATCTATGGCATATACACACAATGGAATATTATTCAGCTATAAATAAATGATATCCTATCATTTGCAGCAACATGGATTGACCTGGAAACCGTCATGTTAAGTGAAGTAAGTCAGGCACAGAAAGACAAATACCATATNAAAAAATGATCATAAAACTTGTTTGGAACCACAAAAGATTCTGAATAGCTAAAACAATCTCAAACAAAAAGAATGAAATTGTAGGCATCACACTTCTTAACTTAGGAGAAGCACTACACAAAGTGGGAGTGGGTAACACTTTTGACTGAGACTATAAAGCCACAGGCAACTAAAGCAAAAATACACAAATGGGACTGAACCAAACTAAAAATCTTCTGCACAGCAAGGGACACTTTCAACAAAGTGAACAGACAACCTACAGAATGGGAGAAAGTGTTTGCAAACTACATATTAGACAAAATGCTAATTTCCAGAATATATAAGGAGCTCCAACAACTCAACAGCAAAAAAGCAAATAACTCAATTTAAAAATGGGCAAAGGACATAAAGAGACATTTCTCAAAAGGACACATGTCAATGACCAACAAGCACATGAAAAAATGCTCAACATCACTAAGCATCAGGGAAATGCAAATTAAAATCACGATGACATATAATCTTATAGGTTAGAATTACCTGTTATCAACAAGACAAAAAATAATAAATGCTAGCAAGGATGTAGAGAAAAGAGAAACCTCCTACGTTGTTGGTGAGAATTTGAATTGGTATATCCATTGCAGAAAACAGTATGGAGGTTCCTCAGAGAATGAAAAATAGATCTACTGTATGACCCAGCTATCCAATTACTGGGTGTATACCCATAGGAAATAAAATAAATATATCAAAAAAATGCACTCCCTGGCTCATTGCAATCCTATTCACAAAAGCCAAGAGATGGAATCAACCTAAATATCCATCAATGAATGAATGAGTAAAAATCTATGGCATATACACACAATGGAATATTATTCAGCTATAAATAAATGATATCCTATCATTTGCAGCAACATGGATTGACCTGGAAACCGTCATGTTAAGTGAAGTAAGTCAGGCACAGAAAGACAAATACCATATGATCTCACACATATGTGGAATCATTAAAAAACAAGTGATTTTCATAAAGTCGAGAGTAGAATGATGGTTACTAGAGGCCAGGAGAAGAGGGTGGAGAAGAAAGGCAGACTAATGGGTATAAAACTGTGCTATTTACATTAAGTGAATCATTGTGCAGTGTGTGCATGTATTGAAACAACACTTCTACCCTACAAAAATGTAGAAGTAAATGCATTTTAATGATTTTTAAAAAGAAGGAAAAGAGCATCAGTTGATTTTCTAGCCATGTTTTTCCAACATGCTCATCAATTCTAAAAATTATGAGTAATTGAATACATTTATGGTTATTAAACTATAAACAGACAAACAAGAATTCATCTTTGGAATACCTAAGGGAAAACCTCCTCTGGGAACCTTGATCTTCACTTTTTCCCATGCACTACCTTCACATGGCTTCAGGATACAGCAGAATTGGGCTAAAAGCTTCATTTGTTGTAGTTACCTATAACACAGGTGATTCAACAAACTTAGGCATGTTGCAGAGTGGGATGAACATGATCTGTGCAATTCAAAAGAAAATTTAAATCTGATTTTTTTATTCTTTTCCTTGCATTCATATGAACTTGGATAAATTACTTTAACTTAGACTCAGATTTAAATCATTCAATCAAGGAAAAATAAAAATTGAACAGAAAATATAATAATATAGTAATATTCTTATCAATGAAGAATATTTACATCAGTGAATAATGTAAACAATGGCTTTAACTTATTCAAACATTGTAAAAAGAAAGTGTTTTGGAAAATGGAAGCAGAAAAGTAGGAGAGCTAATATTAAAAGAAAATCCTTATCTACTATAATAAAGATACAATAGATACATCTAGAATTTATAAATCATGGAACAGCATGAGCACATAATTTTGAAATATCTTTAAAAGTAACAGATTAAATAGAAAAAAATTAATAGGGATTTCTCTAAGGAGTGGAATTGAAGAGCTAGATGAGGATGAGTACAGGACAATGAATTTCATTCATAAGCTTTTTAATAATAGTGCATTTAAAACCATGTGCCCATATAGCTATACATACATACATATATATATATATATACACATACACACACAGACATATATATATACACACACATCTGAGAATAGAATTTAGAAGTAATATTTTAATTGGTGAGCTTATTGCACATGCTTATTTTTCTAATTCCCATCTTGCCCTTTAGCCTTAAACTTCTTAGGGCAGGTAACACTGCTGTTTGGCCACCAGTCTCTATTTAATGCCTGGTCCTTAGTAGGAGCAATGGAGAGATGGATAGTCTATGAAAAGATATATGGTCACTGAAGTCCCCTTCAAATGTAAAATCATGTGACTGTGATCACAATGTTATGAAATTATTAATTGGCTTTTGGAGAGCAATAAAATGAGTCACCCTTGAGCCAAGCAGTCCTCCAGAAAAAGATAACCTGGGAAAGTAAGCCAAGCTATTTACCCAAATCTGTCCTCCACTTTCATGAAAATTGTGTTGTACCTGGGAATTGGTGACACAGCCACTATATTATGTAGCCTTCCCACTGCATGTAGTACAGCTGTGTGACTCAGTGCTAACAATGACATGTAAGTGGAAGTAAAATGTGCCCCTGCTGGGGATAACTAAACTTCCTCTGTCATTCTTCCATGCTTCAACCTGGAACAACTGCTCTGGAGTCCATATATAATTATGAAGCAAAGAAATATTCTAAACTAGTAGTATGCACACAGAAAAACTATGGCAATGATAAAGTAAGATATTATTACATAAACAAAAACCTGTTTTCTGGGTTTTCCTTTTTCTGAAACAGTAATATACGGATTTCCTTTAGTAAGGATCTTTTACTAGTAAATTATTTTGGGAGGTGTGTGTATATGTATGTGTATATGTGTAAGCATATGAAAATGCCTTTAATTTACTTAATTCTTAAGTGTTTGTTTAGTTGGTTAACCAATTTTAGATTAATAATTATTTATCTCAGTACATTGAAGGAATTTTTTTTTATTTTTGTGTCTTCTTGCTTCCATTTTTGCTAATGAGAAGGGTGATGTCAATCCAAGTTTTGTTTTCTCTTTGACTGACTTGAAATTGTACTATTTCTATTTCTCCTTGTTCTATTTGCCACATTGTATTTGTATGTAGATTACTTTTTATTTATTCTGAAACATTTTTGTGATATTTCTATATCTGATCATTAATGTCACTGGTATTTTAATGGGAATTGCATTGAATCAGTAGATTGCTTTGGATAGAATGGACATTTTCCCAATGTCAGTTCTTCAAATCCAAGAGCATGGTATGTCTTTCCACCTTTTTGTGTCTTCTTTAATTTTTTTTCTTTTTTTTTTTTTTCTTTTTTTTTTTTTCTGTGTCCGGCAACGGATCGCAACCCTCAGTGTCGCCCCCGTACCG
>NW_007736595.1:26203-26725 GCF_000696425.1 Galeopterus variegatus
TGTTCTGGCTAGTACTTCAAATACTATGTTAAATAGGTGTGGTAAGAGTGGGCATCCTTGTCTTGTTCCTGTTCTTAAGGATGATATTGGCAATTGGGTTGTCATATATGGCTTTTATTATGTTGAGATAATTTCCTTCTATACCTCATTTGCTGAGAGTCTTTCTCATGAAAGGATGTGGAATTTTGTTGAATGCTTTTTGTATATCTACTAAGATAATCATAGGGTTAAATTGGTATAATGGGTAGTTTAAATGTTGTGTTTCTTTGTTGGTTTGTTGTCTGGAAGATCTGACCAATGCTGGAAGAGGGGTATTCAGGTCACCCGAAAATATCATATTAGTGTCTATCTATTTTGTTAGGTCTAAGAGTGTTTGCTTTACACATCTGGGTGCTTTAGTGTTGGATGCATACATGCATATGATTGTTATGTCTTCTAACTGAATAGATTCCTTTCTCATGATATAGTGGCCATCTTTGTCTCTTTTTATGGTTTTTGGTTTAAAGTCTATTTTATCTGATA
>NW_007736595.1:28842-30671 GCF_000696425.1 Galeopterus variegatus
TGTTTGATTGTCTGGAAGGGCATTTGTTTCTTCTGTTAATCTGGAGTTGACTATGAGGAGAAAGATTTCCTTCTCTATTTGCAGGCCCTGCTAGTGACTCTTCTTGTATTAATTTAGTTGAGTGTGCAGTGGGCTGCCTCTAGGGTGGTCCTGGCTGCTACTCTGGTGGTGACCATCCTTGCAGTGACAGTAGGTATGGTGATAGCTGTTGTAGAACACCTTGGCTCTAGTTTGAGTAGTGGGCAGGCNATATGATTGTTATGTCTTCTAACTGAATAGATTCCTTTCTCATGATATAGTGGCCATCTTTGTCTCTTTTTATGGTTTTTGGTTTAAAGTCTATTTTATCTGATATAAGAACAGCTACTCCTGCTGATTTTAGTTTCTATTTGCATGGTATATCTTTTTCCATCCCTTCACTTTTAGTCTTTGTGTGTCTTTACAGGTGAGGTGAGTCTCTTGAAGACAGCATATAGTTGGGTCTTGCTTTTTAATCCAATCAGTCAGTCTGTGTCTTTTGAATGGGGAGTTAATTAATTTACATTTAGGGTTGTTATTGATAGGCATTGCTTTACTCCTGACATTTTATTGTTTTTGGTTTAGATGTTTTAAATTTCATTTGTTATTTTCCTCCCCTTTTATTTTTCCTCTTCAATGTTAGTTGGGTTTTTGAGGTGGGATGATTTAGCTTCTTTCTCTTTCTCATTTGCATTTTGTTTTAGCATTGTTTTTCTTTTGCATGTATCTGTGATAGTGATTGTCATTTTTCAGATTCCAGATGCAGGACTCCTTTGAGAATTTCTTGCAGGTCTGGTTATGTGGTGGCAAACTCCCACAATTTTTGTTTGTCTGGGATATACAGTATTTCTCCCTTATTTCTGAAGGATAGCTTTGCTGGATAAAGAATTATGACTGGCAATTTTTTTCTCTTAGAATTTTGAATACATCACCCCATTTTCTTCTGGCCTATAAGGTTTCAGTTCATAAGTCTGCTTTTAGTTTGATAGGGGCTCCCTTATAGGTGACTTGATGATTTTCTCTTGCTGCTGTTAGAATTCTGTTTGTCTTTGAGCTTTGCCAGTTTGACTGTAACGTGCTTTGGAGAGGATATTTTTGGCTTGAACCTGTTTGGAGATCTTTGGGCTTTGTGGATCTAAAGGATTGTGCCTTTCCCTGTAACTGGGAAATTTTCTGTTATTATTTCCTAGGTTTTCAATGCCTTTTCTTTTTTTCTCCTCTTCTGAAACACTTATGATTAGGATGTTTGTGTGCTTAAAGTTGTCTGCTAGCTCTCTTAGATTATCTTCACTTTTTCAAGTTCTTTTTTCCTTTTTTTTTTTTGTTTGCCTTTGTTATTTCATAAAAACCATTTTCTGGATCCTAAATTCTTTCTTTTGCTTGCTGTAGCCTGCTGCACAAGCTCTCTATTATGTTTTTTTATTTCATTGAGTGAATCCTTCACTTCTAGGGATTCTGCTACATTCTTTTTAAGGTATTAATCTCTTTGTAAATTTCCTCCTTCATATCCTGGATATTGTTTCTTGTTTCATTGGGTTCTCTAACTGAGTCTTCTCTTATCTCTTTGAGTTTTCTTAAGATCATTGCTCAGAATTCCTTTTCAGACATTTCAATTGTTTTCTACTCCATCAGAAGAAAGAAAAAAAAAAGAGTTTTCTACCCTATGAAGTCTGGTAGTTGAGAATTACTGTATTCTTTTGGTGGTGTCATATCTTCTTATTTATTTGTAGTTCTAGTATTTTTTCATTAGTGTTTGATTGTCTGGAAGGGCATTTGTTTCTTCTGTTAATCTGGAGTTGACTATGAGGAGA
>NW_007736595.1:32253-34166 GCF_000696425.1 Galeopterus variegatus
TCTTACCAATCAGAAGGAGATAGGAACACACTGGTAATGCAGACACATGCAAGACTATTTGCAGAAGGATATTTTTGAGTAGATGAGAGCTGATGGAGTCTAATGCATAAGTAGATGTTTTGGCCTTAGATAGGCACAAAGATGGTACACCTAGCATAATGTGAGGAAGACATGTATGTGTGTAGAGAGTGTGATATAATTGATAGTGGAAAATAATACATACTTATCTGATAGTTTCTATTTTCCAATGAACTAATAGTGAGGCATCAGATGAGATTGTACAAGGAGGGATTTGTACTTAAGTTCTATGAAGAAACAAGAGTATATAAAATAGTCATCTTATGCCATTGCAAATGGAAATAACTATGATAATATTGAGACATCATCAGGGAGTGTTGAAGATACATTTGAAATTAGTTATCATAAATTTAAAGTCAGTCACAGTCAGATGTATAGATAGACAGACAGACAGACAGAAAGATAGATAGAAAGATAGATAGTTAGATAGTAATTCCATTTAACCATTCAACTAAGTTTTTGTAAAGTGGATTATTCAATGTGTTACCTTTGATAAGATTAATTTTGGTCAGGTATGTGTAACAAATGAAGAAGGATTTATTCAATTGAGTTGAGATTCTATGAAAAGAAGCACTTATAGTGTCAGGCTATTGAGTATAGATTTGGTTAGAAGAGAAATGATAACACAAAGAAGATAGTAGCAGTGAAGTCAGTTGGGTCATTTATCACATGCTCCAATGTGCCTGAAGATATGTACACTTGAGGAGGTTAAAGATCTGAGAGGTCAGAGTGCTAGATGGAATTGTATGGATGTTGTAGTCATAAACAATGATATTGATGTTAGTTACAAAAAAGCATATGGAAAGTGAGATGATGAAATCATTTGTGAATAAAGAAANCAGTAGGTATGGTGATAGCTGTTGTAGAACACCTTGGCTCTAGTTTGAGTAGTGGGCAGGCTTTTCCAGGGCTTGGGTCTGGGCTTGTGGCAGTGGTATGGGGAACAGCCCTCGCCTTATCTCCTGCATAAGTGGTGGGAGGGTCATTAGGCTAGGGCTTGGCTCTGGGTCTATGGCTGTGGTACATGGGATGGCACTCACCACTTACTTTCAAACAGAAGAACTTTGTGGAAATGTTATGTAAGAATACATATGAGGGGAGATTATTTGCACTTGTTCTGCAGGAATTCTATGGTAGTACCAACCTATGATCATTTAAACTCAATAATTGAGTATAAGTTAGATTAAATTCAAACTTCAGACCCATCTGAAGTCAGACCTATGAGTATGAATCCACAGAGGGCAAGATTTTTCACCAGAGCCTAGTTGGCAGCCCACCTTTTTTCTTCTAGTCCTATCTTTCACTGAGGGTATAAACTTTTGAGAGTCCTGGCTTTAGTCTGCTTCTCTCTATGTCCCTTATCACTTTATCTTTTTTAACCTCGAATATATGTATTTAAATTTCTAAATAATGTACCCATATCATATTAAGACAAAATATGTATTTAAAACAAATAATCAATAATCTTTTCTCTTGTCAACATGAAGTCATTCAAACCCAGTATGTCTAAGTTACTGAGATTAACCAATACTTTGAGAACAGCAATACATGTGATGTCAACATGTCAATGATTTGTTGGCTATATGATTTTCTAGTCTCTTTTCATTTGGGGGACCTGAGGATTTATCTTAATATTTGTAAACACAATTATATTTTTAGAAGTATACCTGCTAAATTAAAGACACAATTTATCTCAATGATTTTTTTAATTAGGAGGTATTTTTTAACATAAATTTTACAGTCCCAGAAATGAAACTTCCTTAGCACGTTTTCCTCTTACCAATCAGAAGGAGATAGGAACACACTGGTAATGCAGACACATGCAAGACTATTTG
>NW_007736595.1:38443-47736 GCF_000696425.1 Galeopterus variegatus
TTGGTTGATTTTTCTGTAATGTATCAAAGTTTTTACCATAAGATGGGATCAATATTTGCAAGAGTGATACTTGTTTTTCTGTAGGTGCTCCACTATAAAGAATGGTTTAGCTACAAATAGTTGTTATGTGAAAAGAGATTGTTTAGATCAAACATGAACCCCAGGTAGATAAGGAGACAGAAACAAAAAAGACCGAAGATGGAAAGAGAGACATGTTGACCCAAGTGAGGAGTTGCATTGAATTTTGAGGAAAGGCTTGCCTCATCACTTGGATACCCGCCACCATAATGATCAGATACAAATAGGCCTGAGTTATTTTTTGTAATATATATAGAGTTTCCTGTCCCTTATTTAATTCTGGGAGACATAAGTAAAGTAGGTATTATTATTCCCATTTTGTAAGTGAAAAAACTGAGTCTCAAGTAAGAAAAGGGAGCCCAGGTTTCATAGCAGGTGAGTGGAAGATCTATATTTGTATATAAATAAATCTAATAGTAAGCTCTTTTCACTTCATCAATTAATTCCTTAATTTCCTGAGACCAGGAATGCCTCAAGAAAGTGAAGGGTGACTTCTGTATCTTTCTCGATAAAACATAATATATTTCAAAGGACAACATCTTCTCTTTCTCAAATAAGGTGAAAAATACTGGTCTTCAATTTCTTATCTGTTTGTCCTTCATCAAATTAGTTATTGTCTCCTCACTGAATTGTCTCATTTGGGAAGTGGAGATAAAAATTAACATACTTATGCATGCTTTGGTTAGGAAGATTTGATTAAATGTGTGTGATACTCCTAAAACAGTTTGGAACATAAGATAGATTCTAAACATGGTAATGATTGATTAAGACAATGACAATTGCTATGGTCTGCATTTATATGTAGAAATCCTAACCCTCAAGGTAGCATTAAGTAGTAGTACCTTTGTAAGATATTACTTCATGAGGGCAGAGCACTTATTAATGGAATTAGTTCCCTTATAAAAGAGGCACAAGGGAGCTTGTTTACCCCTTCTATTCTCTGAGGACATAGCAAGAAGACATCATATATGAATCAGGAAACAAGCACTCACCAGACACCAAATCTGCCAGTGCCTTGATGTTTAATTCCCAGACTACAGAACTGTGAGTAATAAAATTTTGCTGTTTATGAGCCATTCTGTTTGTGGTATTTTGTTGTATTAGCTCTAATGGACTAAGACCACAATAATGATGGTGATGGGTAAAAAGTATAAACTAGGGGTCTGGTGGCAGTGACGAAGGACACCATACTCATGGGTATCCCATATAAACACCAAATTAACAACAATATATTGTCCAAAAAGGCTTTATTAAAACTCCAGAAACAAGATAAGAAGTCACAGTATCCCAAATAAGTGAAAAGCCAAGAAGAGTGGCATTAAAATGGTGAGAAAAACTGTTGCATTTTATTGTCAATAGTTGTTCCCAAAAGCCAGCACAGCTTGGCAAAATTGGAGAAAATACCCAACTTGTGGTCTCTTCATTGAGCAAGAAAGAAACAAGTAGAATGCATGTTCAATTGTCTTGTTTTTCAAGGGAATGCCTGAGGGACTAGTTTCTGTCTCTCCTGACTTGACTGATGGGAAATCGTCACACTTTGGATCATAGGGACCACAAAAAACAAGGGAGCGTTCAGCAAATTGTTGCTGAGAATCATCAACAACACAGAAAGACAATGGAGGTAACGAGATTACAAAAAGAAACTGATAAACCTCTCAAGTTGAGCAACTGCACACAGAATCCCAGAGAACACATATTCTCAGAAAAGTTCTGAGGGGTCCCTAGAATCTCTAGCTGGGCAGAATGGTGAAGGTAAAGTCTGCAAATACTGGTAGAGGTGGCTACATTTTTCAAGTGCCCAAATCCCAATGATAAATAAGAAAACATATGAACAAATAGGGAATCATGGCCAAAGACTAAAATATATTTCCTTTACAAAAACTGGCCCAAAGATAAAGATCTATGAATAATCTGACAATGAATTAAAAACAATCATTTTAAAGAAGCTCAGTGAGCTACAAGAGAAAAAACTAAACTAAATCAACTAAAAACTAGAAAAGTAGTACATGAACAAAATGAGAACATCAATGAGATAAAACTGTAAAAAAGATCCAAATAGAAATTCTGGAGGTGAGGAATACAATAACTTAAATGAAAACTTCACTAGGGGAATTCAACAGCAGATTTGTTCAAGCAGAAGAAAGAAACAACAAATATGGAGACTAGTCATTTTAAATTATTGCATCAGAGGAACAAGATAAAAAATGGAGAAAAATAAAGAAAGCCTAAGGGAGTTATTGAGTACCATCAAGCAGACCAATATACACATTATGGAATTTACAGAAGAAGAAAAGAGATAATGGCACAGTAAGTTTATTTTAAGAAATAACAGCACAAAATTTCCCACAACCAAGGAAGAAAATGGACATCCAAATTCAGGGATCTCAAAGGACTCCAACTGGAATTAATCTAAAGAGATCCACACTGTGATATATTATAATCAGACTGCCAAAAGTCAGAGACAAGCAAAATCTTAAAGGAAGCAAAAAAGAAATGACTCATCATGTATGGAACAACTCTCATAACATTATCACTTTATGTCTCAGCAGAAACATTACAGCCAAAGGGAATGGGATAATGTATTCAAAATGCCAAAAGAAACACACACACACACACACACACACACACACACACACGCACACAAACAAGCTGCCAATCAAGAATACTATATTTAGTGAAATTATTTATTCAAGGTGGAGAAATGAAGACATTCCCAGAAAAACAAAAGGTGAAGAATTTTGTAACCACTACACCTGCATTATATGAAATGCTAGAATCCTTCAAGTTAAAATGACAATATATTAGACAACAACATAAAAGCATACAAAAATATAAAGCTCTCTGGTAAAGTTAAATATATAGACATATAGAGAGTCCAGTGATATTGTAATGGTGGTGTGTAAATCATTTTAATTCTGGTATAGAATTAAAAGGTAAAAGCATAAAAATAACTATAACACTAAAACTATGCTAATAAGTAAAAGTATTAAATGATGTAATTTGTAAAATTAGTGACAAAAAGTAGGATGAGAAATGTAGAGTTTTTTAATGTAATCGAAATTTTGTTGTTAGTTAAGAATAAAAATTATCCTATGACATGATGAAGCATAAGATGTTGTGAGGTCAGCCAGAGGGGTGGAAATAACATCAAAGTGTGATATAATGGAAGCTATAAGGAGAGAGTATGTGTCCAAAAGAAAGTAATTCCCAGTAGTATCAAATGCTTCAGAAAGGTCAAGGAAAATAAGGACAGGGAAGTACCTGTGGGAGTTAGCAACACAAATGTCATTAATCACTTGCAAGAATAGTTTCTATGCAACAAAAACGGGTTCATATGCTGGCAAGACTGAGGATTTGGCCATACAATTTATCATCTAATCATGAATAATTTTGAGAATGAAAGAGATTCTAAAAGAATTAACAATTGAGTATTTTAAAAATGCTTATTTNTTATTGTCTCCTCACTGAATTGTCTCATTTGGGAAGTGGAGATAAAAATTAACATACTTATTCATGCTTTGGTTAGGAAGATTTGATTAAATGTGTGTGATACTCCTAAAACAGTGTTTGGAACATAAGCCTCAAGGTAGCATTAAGTAGTAGTAACTTTGTAAGATATTACTTCATGAGGGCAGAGCACTTATTAATGGAATTAGTTCCCTTATAAAAGAGGCCCAAGGGAGCTTGTTTACCCCTTCTATTCTCTGAGAACATAGCAAGAAGACATCATATATGAATCAGGAAACAAGAACTCACCAGACACCAAATCTGCCAGTGCCTTGATGTTTAATTCCCAGACTACAGAACTGTGAGTAATAAAATTCTGCTGTTTATGAGCCATTCTGTTTGTGGTATTTTGTTGTATTAGCTCTAATGGACTAAGACCACAATAATGATGGTGATGGGTAAAAAGTATAAACTAGGGGTCTGGTGGCAGTGACGAAGGACACCATACTCATGGGTATCCCATATAAACACCAAATTAACAACAATATATTGTCCAAAAAGGCTTTATTAAAACTCCAGAAACAAGATAAGAAGTCACACTATCCCAGATAAGTGAAAAGCCAAGAAGAGTGGCATTAAAATGGTGAGAAAATCTGTTGCATTTTATTGTCAATAGTTGTTCCCAAAAGCCAGCACAGCTTGGCAAAATTGGAGAAAATACCCAACTTGTGGTCTCTTCATTGAGCAAGAAAGAAACAAGTAGAATGCATGTTCAATTGTCTTGTTTTTCAAGGGAATGCCTGAGGGACTAGTTTCTGTCTCTCCTGACTTGACTGATGGGAAATCGGCACACTTTGGATCATAGGGACCACAAAAAACAAGGGAGCGTTCAGCAAATTGTTGCTGAGAATCATCAACAACACAGAAAGACAATGGAGGTAATGAGATTACAAAAAGAAACTGATAAACCTCTCAAGTTGAGCAACTGCACACAGAATCCCAGAGAACACATATTCTCAGAAAAGTTCCGAGGGGTCTCTAGAATCTCTAGCTGGGCAGAATGGTGAAGGTAAAGTCTGCAAATACTGGTAGAGGTGGCTACATTTTTCAAGTGCCCAAATCCCAATGATAAATAAGAAAACATATGAACAAATAGGGAATCATGGCCAAAGACTAAAATATATTTCCTTTACAAAAACTGGCCCAAAGATAAAGATCTATGAATAATCTGACAATGAATTAAAAACAATCATTTTAAAGAAGCTCAGTGAGCTACAAGAGAAAAAACTAAACTAAATCAACTAAAAACTAGAAAAGTAGTACATGAACAAAATGAGAACATCAATGAGATAAAACTGTAAAAAAGATCCAAATAGAAATTCTGGAGGTGAGGAATACAATAACTTAAATGAAAACTTCACTAGGGGAATTCAACAGCAGATTTGTTCAAGCAGAAGAAAGAAACAACAAATATGGAGACTAGTCATTTTAAATTATTGCATCAGAGGAACAAGATAAAAAATGGAGAAAAATAAAGAAAGCCTAAGGGAGTTATTGAGTACCATCAAGCAGACCAATATACACATTATGGAATTTACAGAAGAAGAAAAGAGATAATGGCACAGTAAGTTTATTTTAAGAAATAACAGCACAAAATTTCCCACAACCAAGGAAGAAAATGGACATCCAAATTCAGGGATCTCAAAGGACTCCAACTGGAATTAATCTAAAGAGATCCACACTGTGATATATTATAATCAGACTGCCAAAAGTCAGAGACAAGCAAAATCTTAAAGGAAGCAAAAAAGAAATGACTCATCATGTATGGAACAACTCTCATAACATTATCACTTTATTTCTCAGCAGAAACATTACAGGCCAAAGGGAATGGGATAATGTATTCAAAATGCCAAAAGAAACACACACACACACATGCACACAAACAAGCTGCCAATCAAGAATACTATATTTAGTGAAATTATTTATTCAAGGTGGAGAAATGAAGACATTCCCAGAAAAACAAAAGCTGAAGAATTTTGTAATCACTACACCTGCATTATATGAAATGCTAGAATCCTTCAAGTTAAAATGACAATATATTAGACAACAACATAAAAGCATACAAAAATATAAAGCTCTCTGGTAAAGTTAAATATATAGACATATAGAGAGTCCAGTGATATTGTAATGGTGGTGTGTAAATCATTTTAATTCTGGTATAGAACTAAAAGGTAAAAGCATAAAAATAACTATAACACTAAAACTATTTTAATAAATAAAAGTATTAAATGATGTAATTTGTAAAATTAGTGACAAAAAGTAGGATGAGAAATGTAGAGTTTTTTAATGTAATCGAGATTTTGTTATTAGTTAAGAATAAAAATTATCTTATGACATGATGAAGCATAAGATGTTGTGAGGTCAGCCAGAGGGGTGGAAATAACATCAAAGTGTGATATAATGGAAGCTATAAGGAGAGAGTATGTGTCCAAAAGAAAGTAATTCCCAGTAGTATCAAATGCTGCAGAAAGGTCAAGGAAAATAAGGACAGGGAAGTACCTGTGGGAGTTAGCAACACACATGTCATTAATCACTTGCAAGAATAGTTTCTATGCAACAAAAACGGGTTCATATGCTGGCAAGACTGAGGATTTGGCCATACAATTTATCATCAAATCATGAATACTGGCAAGACTGAGGATTTGGCCATACAATTTATCATCTAATCATGAATAATTTTGAGAATGAAAGAGATTCTAAAAGAATTAACAATTGAGTATTTTAAAAATGCTTATTTAGTGAGCAACACATTGGTTTTGTTATACTGGTGGATCCACGAAACTCATCATTTGGCTGCTGCGGGCCTGGGAATAAGGATAAATATATGTATTACTTTTAAATAGTCTTAACCTACTTTAAATAAAACGTCACCTGTACTTTAGAATTTCTGCAACTTCTCACCCTAAACAACAGTACAAGTTTCAATATCTGTATTTTCTCTCCATAATATATTCGTCCAGATCCATCAAGGCTTAGATTTGCCTTCTCACTTGGTTTCATCACTCCATCTTCCACATAAGAGAATGTCATTTATGAAAATGGTAAGTTCTAAGATTCTGTTTTAAACCTCTTTTATCCTATCTAATGCAGACGTATCAAGATTCTGTTTTAACCTCCTTTATCTTATTTACTGCAGATCTTCCTGGGCTTCCTTTCTTGTCTGAAATCCTAATTTGTCTTCCCTCTTTTAACTACTAACAAATTTTATATTCCACTTTACACTAAAAGAGAATTCTGTTTTTAGTATTAAATGTATAACCTTTATGCGCAATCCTTGTATAATAAGATTTTCCCTCTCTGAATCAGTTATATCTTTGTCAAGTCCCACATAAATGTGAAATTTTTATATTTTGTCATTTGTAATATATTTTTTATAACTTGTTTGACAGTTTATTTTATTCTTTTACCTTGGAATTTTTAAAATTTTACTTGACTATGTCTGCTAGTAATTAATTCAGAAAATGTGTAAACGATAATGTTTCTAGGTTCTTACCCTACTAAAAACACTGTTGGTTTGCTCTCCTTTATGAATTCTATTTTGCCTCGGTATAGAATTCTTGGTTGAGTGCATTTTTCAAGAGAAGTTCATAGGCAATGTTTTATTATTTTTCACATTAAGTATCTCAACATATTTTGAAATTTTATCTATATATCTTTCAGTTTTGTTTAATATGCTCTCTTTTTAATGGACATTTTCAGTAGGAAGACTTTCTTTTTTAAATAATTGGTAATATTATTCAACTGCTTCTTAGCTTTTTTCTTCTCCTTTGTGGTAGAAAACTCCAGCTAGCAAGATTCCTTCACCGGCCTTCCTTTCACTAAGATATGACTGTTCATGTAAGTTCTCCCCAGAGGAACGTGAGTGTCAAAGACGTGCATTTATTCTGTAATTCAAAGGATACCTGCCACACAAAGCACCCACATGTACTCCTTAGTGATGCCCTTTTCTCCTTGGGATAATGGAGATGCGTAGGTAAATCTGCATATGGCAGAGCCACTGCAGGCCTAGACCTCAAAATGACAACATACAAAACTCTTCACCTTCTGTCAACCAGAATATCACATGCCTCGGAATGTGCTAGCAAAAAATAACCTTCTACCTCATTAAACCACTGAAATGCTGAGATATATTTATTTCCACATCCTAGCCTACCCTCTAAATATACATTTTTGTGTTGTATGTGCCAAATAAGTAATAGATTTCCTGGTATTTTATCTCTTTGCATATTTTTTTTTATATTTTACTTCTATAATTTTTGGTACTACTCCCATGAGGGGCCCTCGAGTCAATCTCTTATTACTTTTCAGTCTGTTCATTCCTATTTTTTTCTTCAACAGTAATTTTTTTATTTTATTTTCAGGAGTATTTATTGAATTATTTTTCAAAATAATCTGTTCTTGTTTCTGGGATATAATAGCTTATGACTCCAGAAAATTAATTACGTATTGTGAAGCCTTCTGTTTCTTAATATCCATTTACTAATCTGTTTTTTTTTTTGGGGGGGGAGTGACTTAATTAGTTTTTTATTGGCTCTTTCTTAATTGCTCTTTTTTGTGTATTTTGTAATTTTTGTTTGTATGTTTATCTTTCTATCTGTGAATTCCTGTTAGCCTGTCTGTGCACATATTTATTTTTATTGTACTGAAAGTTTACCTCTGTGGACTCTGGGGGAGGAAATGCATGTGTTGCCAATAGGTATGCACTACTGCAGCATATTCTAGGTTTAGGCAGTTTTTATTGTGCTGATTGTTTTTTATTCATTCCCTGAAACGCAAAGCTGCCACACTGTCCCAAGTACCTACACGCATCATTCCAGCTTAAGGGTAAACATCTCTAATGTTCACTGCTAGCAAAACTGGAGGACAAGATATCATGTATGGCTCCACGCCTATAAAAATAAGCATATCAACATCAGATGCTAACATGATGCCCAGAACTCCTTTTGCCCAGGGTGCCTTATCTCTCTGATCTTGAGCCACTTGTTGAGCAAATCATATCTTTCATAGAGATCTTCCTCTGGGTATGCCATAATTTTTAACGATTAATGATATTCCTAAACTTTTTTCATCTGCAGATAGTACATAATCTAGTTTTCTATATATTTTATGGCATTCTATTTTTTGCATATTTACTGCAATTTCTGGAAATTTTGGTGAGGGTTTACGATGGATATCTGTTTCTTCTTAGTTTGCCTTTTTGGGAAATTTTCAATTACAAAGTCAAACAATAGTATTTTCAAGCAATCCCTGCTTTTTCTTGTTCAGTCAGTATTAAGACTGAACACTTCTCAGAATTTGGAAGCATAAACACAAATTCACCAATGGCTGTGTAGTCAGGACCATTCTTAAATGGCAGTCTGTTTCCTGTATATAGGGACATTAAAAATCATTCAAAAGAAGTTGCCAGGATTAGGAAAATAGCCTATCTGTTATTCAACCAGCTTCAGCTAGAGCACTGATTCTTCTGCATACCTTGATTCCAGTGTATAGATGGCATAGACCCATTTAATGATGGCAGATAAAGAATGTTTGTAGATTTCAGAAGAGTCTCCTAGAAATACACTGAGAACTGTGAGCATGTAATATAAAAGGGTACTTCAAAAAGTTCATCAAAAGGTTCATGTTACCTTTTAATTCTATTTTTCCGTGAACTTTTTGAAGCATCCTTATGTTTTCAGTTATAGTAATAATAACTAATATTTTTATTC
>NW_007736595.1:48283-49266 GCF_000696425.1 Galeopterus variegatus
TGAACTTTTTGAAGCATCCTTATGTTTTCAGTTATAGTAATAATAACTAATATTTTTATTCCTTATGTACCCAATGCTGTGTCAAGTATTTTATGTATATTATTTCCCTTAATTATCACTACATATATATATGAGTTAGGATTTATATTTGTTTCACAGAGAAGAGTACTGAGGCATCAAGAGAATAAGTAACCCATCCAAGGTCACGTAAGTCAGTGACAGCATTTGAACTCAGATCCACCTTACTTTAAAGTGCGTGTTTATGATCACTATACTATGTTGCCACATTGTTCTATGCTATAGAACATGCCATATTGTTATATTGTTCTCCAATAATCCTTCCACTGTTATGATAAATCTAATAAATATTCTTTTATTTCAAGGATAAAGAATTTAATTATTGATTCTGTTTTTAACCTGAAATGGAAGAATCAACTAGCATCGTCAAAGAAAAAGAATCAGATGATATATTTAAAACACTTAGCATAGGAGCTGACAGATAATACACATGTAGTTGCTGTACAATTGAAATTCTGTCATGTGCTTCATAACAAAAGGCCCAGTACTCAACTATTGATAAAACGTAAATTCATTCTCAGCACTTTGCTGAGATGCACTTACAATGAAAGAACAACCTCCGAATTTCCAAAAATATCTTTAATGGTGAAATGTTTTCCTATTGTTTTCCTTTGTTATTCCCAACATATAGAAATGCAAAATTTGAATTTAAATTTCAGAACTAAAATTTACGTATTTTCTTATAATTCTGGCCAGTTCATAACACCAAGGTGTGCATACAGGATGATACACATACTTCACTATACTTTTAAGTGGATAAACTGTGTGTTTATTTTAAAAAGAAGCTAAATGTAATGCACAGTGCTTTAATTGTTTTAAATACCTCTAGGTACATTTTACTGCAGTTATTGCTAGAAAGGGAAAGTTAGAGATAATGATAAAATGGATGCTTAATACTTTTTAAT
>NW_007736595.1:50016-59234 GCF_000696425.1 Galeopterus variegatus
TTGCTGACAGGACTTAATATTAATGGAGAGGTAGTCTTAAGAGTAGAATGAGAAATATGTCAAACATATGACTTACTTTGGGGCCTTGAAATTTTGCTTGTGATAGCAGAAGGGTATATTATATGCAATACCTTATCTGATGTCAGAGTGTTTTAAAAAGACTGTTAGTGGAATACAAATTGTAAAATGCTCCTCTAATGTAGTGCTATCAGATTTCAACATACGGCATCCTCAAGAACTCTGACTTTCCCTGAGGAGACACCAAGGCATGAGTCAAGGAACAGTTTTATTACTGTTCTTAATAATATACTCATTGGTTAATCAATTATTCTAAGTTTTTCCTTAATTATTTGTTGTGTTTTGTTATTAACAAGTACAATTTAGCTTTTCTGGCGATCCTTCTTTCACATTTGCCTCTCTATAGGATCATGATTTTTGAAACCCAAATCAAAAGGACAAAAATGTACATGGTTTGATGAGACATTAATGGATCCCTTCCTATTTTTGAACCTAGCCACTTGATTGTTTTCTTTTTGTTTGTTTATGTGGAGTCTTGGTCTGCCCCCTAATTAATTTTGAGTTCTGAGACTGATTTGAATTTTTTGAAGAAAGAAGAAAACTACAGCTTTCTCAAAACAAAATACAAAACAAAGAAAAGAAGATAGAAAATATCAGCTATCATTTGGATTAGTCTCCTGGACTAGGTTCCCTGAGGAAGGAAGGATTCCTTCAAGTCTCAAATGTTATACCAGTGCATTCATTTCAGGACAAAATTGCTGATTGCAAATATCAGTTTTTCCACCTAATGGTAATTTCTTTTATTCATTTATTTATTTATTCATTCATCCATTCATACTATTTTTCTAGCATTTCTTACATTTGTTATCTCTATTTATCCAATACCATCTCTGTGGAATGGGTAGAGAAAAATAAAATGTCTCCATTAGACATATGGAGAAACTGAAGACCAACCAGTTAAAGTTAGTCAGAGCTAACAACTCTGTCTAGTCAAACAAATTCTGTGAAGATCTTGACTGGGTCTGCCTTACTGATTACTGTGTGCACAGCCCTGTGACCAGGACATATATGATGTTTGTTAAATAGCTGGAAAGTGAACAACTTGGTGAAGATGGCCTGAGCTTTAGACCCCATCCCCACACTCCTCACTTCAATCCACAGCTCCTCACCTCACCACACAGCCAGGATGATCATTCCCTCAACTTTTCTGTCCTTCATTTTTAACTTTCATTACCCTATAATCTATTTCAGAGCTCACCATAGATCCTGACAATGAAAAACATACAATAACTTACTAGATGATAATAGTTTATAATCATGATCTTTTCCTTCTAGATTTAAATGCTGACTCCAAGTACAACCAGTGTCATGGTAATTAATATTTCTTAACATTTATGCAGTGCTTAATGTTTTTAAAGCACTTCAGAGTTAGTGAATGGTGTAATATTCCCATGAATGATGGCATTATTATTATTACCTACAAGATCTGTACATGAGGCTCCTGCTTAAGTGAAGAAACTCTTTTAAGGAAGTTGGCAAAATTGTAAGGAAAGGCAACTTATCCAAACCTGTGGCTCAATAAGAGCACCCTGGAGTAATGAACGGAGCAATTTTTTTCTGGAAGTCAAGGGCTGCCTTTAAAAACTCTCTTTCTTGTGCACTGTGATTGGGTACAACACACATTCCCTGAGTCTTCTTTCATTTCATTTTTAATCATGCCTTTGCTCGAAAACCTTTTCTTTTCTTTCCCTACATAACTTAGGAAAACCTCCACTTTACCTCTCATGAGGTTGCATGAATATAAGGGTCATGCAGTGATGGAAGAAGGAGGTGAGTTGCTGCAGGGTTGCCTCATGCCAGGTGCTCCACTAGGGACTGCTCCTACGTTCTTGCATTGACTGCTGCTTACTGAGTGAGGAAGGCATTTGTCTCATTTGATAGATGACTCAAGCATCCGATGCTCAGAAGGATGAGAAAGCTTGCCAACATCTGGCTGACTTCAGAGCCCCCCCAATTGCACTGACCCAGAGCTGGGATCATGCAGCCCGGATTCCAGAGTCAGCCCTTCTACAAATAATTATTCCATGTGATCGTAGATATTTCACTGCAATGTCAGGACAATTATACATAGAAAAATTATTTCACTTGGTCTGTAATTAACAAACTCTATAAATGTGTATTAGAATTCTACTTGAAGTTAGATGTGTGATACTCTATACAGTATTAGAGATGGTATAGTGAGCAAGGTAGGCACACCTGCTCTCTATCTGAGCCTACCAACTGATCCTAATTTCAAGAATTTGGAAAATTAAAAAGAGAAAATTTGAAAAAATGGAAAAAATGAATTTCTGACATGTGAGAATGCCTTTTATTACTTATGTGAAAGTGAGAAAGAATTTCTTTAGAATTTCAATAGCATCAACATGTTTTCTTGTCAAAAATTCCTGCTAATTGGATCTGAGAAATCCGATATTAATTTTTATTGAACAGATAATAAAACAACTTACAGAACAATTTAAATAAAGAAAAAAAAGGGCCATTTTGCCACATTTCTAAGAAAGCATTTTTCCTTTTTGCACATAAGTTAGTTTTAATATCCACTCATATACAAGGGTACTTAAAAAAATTCTTGGAAAAATAGAACTAAAAGATAATACAAATCTTTTCATGAACTTTTTAAGTACCCTTGTATGGTGTTGTATAGACACAATATATACTGCATTTAAGAACATTTTATTTTTCATCAACTATTGTGTTTTAGATGTTTTCCACACACTTCTGTAATTAAGAAAAACTTTTTTTAAATTTTTGTCCCACCTTACTTAAAACATCAGATGGGGCAGTATCTAAAAACTAATTACAGGGTAATAAGATTATATGTAGTATAAAGTGTAAGGTTCAGAACAATGGATTTAAATAGTCTGAGTTCAATTCCCATGTCACCTGCCTAATAATTGTACAGTATTGGGCAAGTTACTTAATGCCCAATTCCTCAATTTTTCTTCCATAAAATTGGAATAATGTATCTTCCTCATAGAAGTGATGTGACCATTCAATAAGACAGTATAAATCCTAGGTCACTATCTGCTACAAAGTAAGCACTCAGTAATGATATTATTAATAAATAAATAATTCACAACAATAGAAATACATGATAGTAGATTAATAAAATGAAATTAAAAGTCTTTCATACAAAATAGTGCACTCCAAATATTTTCTATAGTTATTAAAATAGCAACATAGTATGGTAGTTTTCAAAATGTTTAAATGTTTTATATGTTGACATATCATGACTTATGAAATCATTCTGTTTTTATTATATTGTTTGATATTTTCAGTTATTTTATATGCTGTTTGTAATAAATTGTTCCAAGGAGTTGCATTTATAATTGTATTTCTTTGGAATACATTTCTAGGAGTGAAACTAGAGAGTAAAAACGTATTTTTACATATTGGAAATGAATTTTTATAATAAGGTAAAACTAATTTTGTTAATTTAATCCAATATTATCAAAAACTGAGTTTAATACCCAGCTTTCAAATTGATCACATGAAGGAGAAAACATAAATATGTAAAAGAAAATAACATGGCTATGATAACATTAAAAATGCATGGTGCTTACTGTATGATGCAGCAATTGTGCTCCTTTGTATTTACCCAAAGGAGCTGAAGAATAATGACCACACAAAAACCCACAGAAAGGTATTATAACAGCTTTATTCATAATTGCCCGCACTTGGAAATAACCAAGATGACTTTCGGTGGGTGAATGGGTAAGTAAACTGTGATATAATATCAGGCAGTGGAATATTATTCAACCCTAAAAATTGAGCTACCAAGCCTTGAAAAGACATGGAGAAATTTTAAATGCATTTTACTAAGTGAAAGAAGGCAATCTGAAAAGGCTACACAGTTATTTCAACCATTTGAAAAGAAATTATGGAGATGGTACAAGGATGAGTGGTTCCTAGGGGTCAGGGGGAAGAGAGAAATTAATAGGAGGAGCACAAAGAATTTTTAGGGCTTTGAAATTACTCTGTATGGTACTGTAATGTGGACACATACCATTATACATTTGTCAAAACCCACAGAATGCACACCATCAAGAATGAGCTCTTCTGTGAACTATACACTTTAGGTGATAATGATGTATAAACACAGGTTCATCGATTGTAATAAATGTACTACTCTGGTGCAGAATATTTATAGTGTGGGAGGCTGTGCCTATGTTGGCCCAGGGGGTATAATGATGTATAAACACAGGTTCATCGATTGTAATAAATGCACTACTCTGGTGCAGAATATTTATAGTGTGGGAGGCTGTGCCTATGTTGGCCCAGGGGGTATATAGGAAATATCTGTACTTTTCTTTTAATTTTGCTGTGAATCTAAAACAGCTCTAAATACAAATAAATAAAAACAACTCATGATGAAGAAATACCAATATTTCAAAGCTTGGGTTTTTTTTGGGTTTTTTTTACCCATATGACCTACATTAAATGGTGAGGGTTGATGCTTCAGACCTGATGATTTCAAATAATTTAGGGATTTTCTTTCAAATTTTCTAATGGTAAGCAAAAGAGTGTATGCACATCAAATCTGAGACTTCTAAAACCACACCGTGATACAATTGCATTTTAAAGCTATTCACAAGCACACATACACACATGTGTGTATATACACATACCTACATATATGTGCCACATTTGAGAAATTCAAACACATATTTAAAAAGCTTATTTGTGTTTTTTTGTGTGTTTTTATTTTATGCTTGAAACAAATTTGATTGTACGTACTTACAGGGTGCATTTGTGTAAATATGTGACGATTGTATCAGTTTTATTAGCATATTCATCATTCAAAATCTTAATCATTCATTGTGTTCATTACCCGACTTGTTCCTAACATTCCTGCCCCTCTCCCTTTTCCACACCTAGTGACCTATTCTCTTTTCTGAATGTTCAACATATTATTGGGTTTGTTCCTTTCTTTCCTTCTTTCTTTCTTTCATTCTCAGCTCCCATAGATGAGTGAGAACATGTGGTATTTTTCTTTGTGTGCCTGGCTTATTTCACTTAACATAACTTTCTCCAGGCTCACCCAAGTTGCTGCAAATGGCAGAATTTTGTTCTTTCTTATGGCTGAGTAGTATTGCATTGTGAATATATACCATCTTTTCCTTATCCAGTTATCCCTTGATGGACATTTAGGTTGGTTCCATATCTTGGCTATTGTAAATAGAGCTGTGATGAACATGGGAGTCCAGGTATCCCTTCAACATGATGATTTCCATTGCTTTGGGTAGGAATCCAGTAGTGGGATTATTGGATCATATGGTAGTTTTATCTATAGTTGTCTGAGAAACCTCCATACTGTTTTCCATAATGGATATACTAATTTACAGTACCACCAACAGTGTAGAAGGGTTCCCGTTTTTCTGTATCCTCACCAGCATTTGTTATTCTCTGTCCTTTTTATAATAGCCAGTCTAACCAGGATGAGATGATAACCCAAAGTGGTTTTGATTTTCATTTCCCTGATGATTAGTGATGCTGAGCATTTTTTTCATGTACCTGTTGGCCATTAGTATGTCCTCCTTTGATAAAGGCCTATTCAGCTCCTTTGCCCACTTTTAATTGGAAAAACATGTCATGTTCATGGATTATAAGAACTTATGCTGTGAAAATGTCCATACTACCCAAAGTGATCTACAGATTCAATACAATCCCCATCAAAATACCAATGAAATTCTTCACAGAAATGTAAAAAGCAATTCTAAAATTCATATGAAACAAGAAAAGAAATAGCCAAAGCAATCCTGAACAAAAAATATAATATGGGAGGCATTACACTAGCTGATTTCAAACTATACCTCAAAGCTATAGTAACCAAAACAGCATGGTACTGTCATAAAAACAGACACATGAATCAATGTAACAGAATAAAAAACCCATAAATCAACCCATGTGCTTACAGTCAACTGATCTTTGACTAAGACACCAAGAACATACACTGTGGAAAGGACAGCCTCTTCAGTAAATTGTGCTGGGAAAACTGGATATCCATGCTTACAAGAATGAAACTACACTCATATATCTTGCCACATACTAAAACCAACTCAAAATGGATTAAAGACTTAACTATAAGACCTGAAACTATAAAACTCTTAAAAGGAAACACAGAAGAAACACTTCAGGAAGTAAGACTGGGCAAAGACTGAATAAGACACCCAAAGCACAAGCAGCAAAAGAAAATGTAAACAATGGGATTATATCAAACTAAAAAGCTTCTGCACAGCAAAGGAAACAATCAACAGAGTGAAAAAGCAACCTACAGAATGGAAGAAAATATTTGCAAACTGTACATCGAACAAAGGATTAATATCCAAGATATACAAGGAACCCGAACAACTTAACAGTAAAATAATAATAATGATAATAATACAATTAAAAACTTATTGATTGATCTAAAGAAAGAACAAACAGTAAGGATATAATATAATAATAATAATACAATTAAAAACTTATTGATTGATCTAAAGAAAGAACAAACAGTAAGGATATAATTGATTATATTATATGTATTGATTATATAATATGTATAATACACTGTGTTTGGCATTGGCATAGAAAGAGCTATGGGATTCACTTTCAGGAAGCTAAAAATTTTGTTGGACATACAGTATAATGTAGCCAATTTTTGGTCAACAATGGGAATGGAATTCAGCTATAATAAGAAAAGTTTAAGTATCCCACCCTCTCCAGAGCCACCATTTCAGAAAATTTGGTGAAGATGGTGTTTATATGATTGAACCTGATGCATTTTAGCAATTCTTTTCTCTGTCTAGGAATTCACCTCTCCTACAGGGTGATACTATCTCATTTCAATCTTGTTTTCCACACCACTTGCCATTCCATTATCATATTACTTAGAGTGTATCCGTTGCTTTGTTCATACTGCCTGTGCCTCATTTGTAAATGACATTGTCAAGGCTATTATTGCAGCTGTTTGCAGAATGTCGGAAAGCTGTCAAACTCAGCAAAGTCAAACTGTTTGCAGAAAACAGCAAATGAAACGTACTCATAAATGATTAAAGGCACTTCGTAAGTGATCCTTACCAAGGAAATGGAAATGTTGTCAGACCGAGTCATCGTCTGTTTTCTGCACCTGGGAGCAAGCCAAAGACTGTTGCTGCTAATAACCAAATAGGGAAATTCTTGCTTCTCAAAAGGAAAGGGACGCTCTGTAGTAAGAGCCTTTCGATTTAACACAGTGTTGTCACATCAAGTGGGGTTACTCCCTTGTTTTAAGACTCATTACAAAATCTCTATTTTAGTCATTTTGGTGACATAAATAAAGAAAACATTAATAATCTGAAAATCAACATAAAACAAGGAAACAACGAAACAACCAAATACACACATGCACACAACCAGCATTTATTCAGAAGAAACTCACCAACTTGGATATGTCTTTACAAAGTAGCCATCTTCTTTGAGGAGAAAATTAGATATGTTTAGTGAGCTTTGTTCTCATCATGTTAGTTAAAATTGGAGGATCAGACAGCAATATTGAAATTCACTTTTTCAGTTTTAACTTTTGGAGAATTCGAGGGCCTTAGAAAAAGTTAGTTACCCAAGATCACATCTTGTATAACATAATTGATAGGGCAGTTGGTGGTAAATTGATGACCCCCAAGACAAGATTCTGATGTAAAGTTCACTATGCACAGACAAAACTCTTAGAAGATGTGATGATATATGGCTTAAGGAGACAGATTCAAATCACACGTTTTTTTTAAAAAAAAATAAGCCTTGTCCAGGTCTACCTTATACACAATAAAATTCAATTTTAAGTGCACAGTTGAGTGGGTTTTGACAAATAAAAAAAATAAGCCTTGTCCGGGTCTACCTTATACACAATAAAATTCAATTTTAAGTGCACAGTTGAGTGGGTTTTGACAAATGCATGTCACCACAAACACAATATAGAATATTTCTATAAGCTTAAAACGTTTTTGTTACCATTTGCATGAAGTCCCTTCTCCCTACAAGCTGGCCTCTGACAACTAGTTATCTCTTTCTCTCACTATAGATTCGCCTTTTCCCAGAATTTCATATAAATGGACAGGCTTTGTGTCAGTCTTCTTTTATTCAGCATAATACTTTTGTAATTTATACATGTTGTTGCATGGATCAGTAGTTCTCTTTGTTTAATATATTGCAAACATTAATATTCCTTCTCCTTTACCTTATCAGAGTTTGTCAAAAACTGTAGATATTAGATAATACTGAGGGGCTGACAGTATTATCATAAATAGTTTTTGAAGGGGAATTACTAGGCCATGAGAGATTCTCTTCATAAACTTCCAAGGTGGAATTTATTAGTGAAAACTAAAACTCACCAGATATTAAGGAAAATGTTAAGAATCTCCTTATTATATAAGCTTACTTCCTTACTGGAAGTATTTAAACATAACCCAAGCACTCATCTGCAAAAGATTTTATAAAGGAAATTAAAACATCAGATGCAGATTGGGCCAGATGACATCAAGTGTAGTAAGGAAATGAAGAGAAAATTTTGTGCTTCAGTGGAAAACTGTGCAGTTTGTAAAGCACCACTTTGGGCTATGTAAATGTAGTTTTTGTTTCTTCCTTTTTATTTTTTTCCTTTTTGTGTTTTTTCGTGACTGGCAACGGATCGCAACCCTCAGTGTCGCGCCTGTACCAGACTGGGACCGGCAATGGGATCACAACCCTCGGTGTTGTGCCCGCTCCTCGCTCAGCCAGTGAGCAGCCGGTCTGTATGTGGGATCCGAACCCTCGGTGGGAGCGTCGCCACGCTCGCAAGCCGCGCACTGTAGCAGTGCGCCACCGGGCTGGCCCATGTTTCTTCCTTTTTAGAAGAGCTTAAGATGTAGATAATGGACAGAAAGGCAAATAACTCTGTACAGTGGAAGCTGAATTGACTTTCCTTCCTCTGTGGGAGACTCCAGGTTTGCCTCCTATTTGCACATTCATTTCAATATTCTTTATTTATAAACATATCTGTTCTTTGGATTCTCCTTTGAATTAGTCATATCATCTGTATTGTTACAGCAATAACTACACTAATTGTCTGGTTGGGGTTATTGTCGGAATCCTGCCGACATAGCCAGTTGTCAGGTTAGGGCCATAGCTAATTGTCTTGCTAAGTGACT
>NW_007736595.1:60113-62500 GCF_000696425.1 Galeopterus variegatus
TAGCAGTGCGCCACCGGGCTGGCCCCTGTTTCTTCCTTTTTTGGAGAGCTTAAGATGTAGATAATGGACAGAAAGGCAAATAACTCTGTACAGTGGAAGCTGAATTGACTTTCCTTCCTCTGTGGGAGACTCCAGGTTTGCCTCCTATTTGCACATTCATTTCAATATTCTTTATTTATAAACATATCTGTTCTTTGGATTCTCCTTTGAATTAGTCATATCATCTGTATTGTTACAGCAATAACTACACTAATTGTCTGGTTGGGGTTATTGTCGGAATCCTGCCGACATAGCCAGTTGTCAGGTTAGGGCCATAGCTAATTGTCTTGCTAAGTGACTACATCAATTGTATGGCTAGGCAATTCACAACTAAAGCCAAAATGTTTCATTATTTTAGTTACACTAAGTTTCCCATTTGTATTGTCAGAGCTAGTGGTTGGGGCCCACAGACCCTCCAAACCCGTTGTACAGGCTGGTTCATCAGACCTCTCACATTCCTGGCTGGGTTACCAGATACCTCACATGCCAAGCATTCATCTGTATTGTTACAGCAATAACTACACTAATTGTCTGGTTGGGGTTATTGTCGGAATCCTGCCGATGTAGCCAGTTGTCAGGTTAGGGCCATAGCTAATTGTCTTGCTAAGTGACTACATCAATTGTATGGCTAGGAAATTCACAACTAAAGCCAAAATGTTTCATTATTTTAGTTACACTAAGTTTCCCATTTGTATTGTCAGAGCTAGTGGTTGGGGCCCACAGACCCTCCAAACCCGTTGTACAGGCTGGTTCATCAGACCTCTNAAAAAATAGATTAATTAATTTAATTAAATTACAAGTTACAAAAAATTATCTTTTATTAAACAAATTTAGCAGAGACTAAAAATTCTGTGCTTTTTCCATTGTACCCATATAAGTCATATATTTCCTTGATACCTTACTTCTTTCATTATCAATTCCCTTAACACATCAAAAATATGTTTATAGTTGGAACTCTCTTTTATGAAGGATATAAAAAATTTGCAGTATTTACTTATCTTTTCTACAACAGATCAGTCTTGTGAATGGTGTACATGGATTTTAAGAAAAGTCTACTGCTGCATTTTAAAAAGATTAGGCTTCATCATTTTGTAACATTAGCAGAAAACCTGTAACCTTGAAGAAGATGGGGTCATGTCCGAGCATCTCCCTTAAGACATAAATCTGAAGCTTCTCAAACTCTGACTTTTTCAGCTACCAACATTTCAGGAAGTATACTAGTGATAATATTTGCTGTTGAATAAATCCAGAGGAAAAAATTATATACCATTTTTTCTCCTGTATTATCCATAATGGTGAAATCTGCACTTGGTTCCCACAAGAAACACCTGATTAGAGTAGACCAAATGTCTAAGTTTTGTTTATATATTGGAATTATACATAAAGTCCAAGTGTTGTAAGGGATCTTGATGTCATCCGAACAAATCTCCATCTGATGCTGCAATCCTCTGCATAAAACTTTTTGCAGGTTATTGCTTTGACTATGTTTAAATACCTCCATTGAAAGAAGTTCGTCATTTTCTGGAAATCACAATCTACGCTCAAGAGCTCTGTCAGAAGTGCCCCTTAGACTAAGGTATATCTTTACCTATGCAATTATAATGTTTACCATTTACTATGGATTTATTTTGAGCTAGGCATTGTGTTAAACACATAAATGCCCTCTGATCCTTACAATTCTAAGGGGGCGGTGTCCTGTTTTATGGAGATATAAATTGAGGCCTAGGAGGTGAGTAACTTGCTCAGAGACCAACAAGTTTGCCTTTCCTACATGTCAAAGTTGGGATTTAAGCCCAGGGTTGCATGACTTTAAACTACTTGCCCCCCACCCCCACCTTCTTTTTTTTTTTTTATTTACCTCTTGAAATCATCCAACAGCTTAAATTCTTCCTGGAATAACTTGCTAAATTTGCAGTATTTAGTAAGGGATTAGTATTCCTATCTCTTTGAGTTGTGACATTAGGATGCTTACATTTTTCAAGTCTTGTAAATGAAATCATCCCTATCATGGAAGCCTGGAATCTGCCCCAGTTTTCACAAAGGGAACTGGATACGGGCCAGTTATAGTTCCCTTTTGGAACTTATGTTAGGCATTGTAGTTGCAAAAACAGAATCTACTCTAACGAGTCTAACTAACTAAATTATTTATTTATTTATTTATTCTAATATCCCTGATAAATATCTAATATCCATAAATAAATAACTTATTTATTTATGGATATTAGATTGGTTTCAGAATCTTCACAAAGGCCAGAGGGATGCCGGTGGAGAAAAGAGCTGCAGCATAGTTCATGTGTCTGAGACCTAAAGGAAAAAGACTTGGTAAAAAGAAGAGTATGCCTTTTATT
>NW_007736596.1:0-1469 GCF_000696425.1 Galeopterus variegatus
AGAAGAAATTAAACAGGAAATCAAAAAATTTCTTGAAATTAATGAAAATAATGACACATCAGACCAAAACCCATGGGATACTGCAAAAGCAGTACTAAGGGGGAAATAAAATGTTTTTCGAACTTACTACAATCTACTTTCTAATAATATTATATCATTTACATAAACAACGGTGTATTTCTCTTTTCCTTGTCTTTTGTGTTATTACTGCCATAAATTTTACTTCCCTATATGATTTGCACCACTTAATATATCGGCATTATTTGTTACCCAGTTATTTTTTTTCATAAAAAATCAACAAAAAAATTTATTTGTATGTATAATGGGTAAATATAACTCTTATCAGTTTGTATTACATAACTTTTTTTTATCGCAAAGAAGGTCATGTAGTGCAGATTGGCTATTAATGTATACTTTCAATTTTTGTCTTTAAATGGCATTGTTTTGCCATAATTGGTGAGACATACATTTATTATGTATAGAATTCTAGTATGACTACTTTCCAGTAAATTAAAATGTTCTTTTATTGTCTCTGACTTGAATTCTGTCTGATGAGTATCGGTGTTCATTGTAAGTTTTCCCTTATATGCAGTGTTCCCACCCCTTTGGCTACTTTTAAGATTTTTTTCTTTTTTGTTAATAGTTTTCAGCCATATGATTATGATGTGTCTTGGTATAATGGTGCTTGGATTTTATTGAGTTTCTTAGATTTCTGGATTAATATTTTTTTTCAAATCTGGATAATCTCTGGCTATTATGTTTTCAAATATTTATCTTCTCCTCACCATCTTTAGAATAGTCCAGTTATATATATAAGGTTACTTCAAAAAGTTTGTGGAAAGATAGAATTAAAAGATAATATAAATCATTCATAAGCTTTTTGAAGTACACTTGTGTATGTTAGGCCAGTTAATATTGTCCCCAAATCATTAAAACTCAGTTAATTTTTTTCTAGCTTTTTTTTTCTCCTTATCTTTTAATTTGGGTAAAATCTACTGCTGTATTTTCAAGTTTGGTTACATCCTCTTTGAGAAAGACTGATCTCCTTATAAGTCCATCCATGTCACATATATTATCACTTTTACAAGTTCCATTTGACTCTTTATAGTTTCATTTCTCTCATTACCATGTTTGCTTTTGGTTAAATACTTGTACATATTGATTTATTTAGCTCTTTTACAGTCCTTGTTAGCCAATTCAGTTATCCCTGGCATTTCTGATTCTGTTTCTATTGACTGGTGTTTCTTCTGCTTATGCATCAATTTTTTTGGCTTTTTTTCCTATTTAGTAATTATTGATTGGCTGCTGGACATTTTAAATATTTTTCGAGTGTATGACGCCTGCTATCTACCTTTAGTGTTTGGTTTTGTTCTACAGACTATTAATTTACTTGCCAATCAACTTAATATTTTCGAAGCTTATTTTTACACTTCATTAGTGCACATCTAGAGTAGTCTTGTATCTCCTCT
>NW_007736596.1:1804-5347 GCF_000696425.1 Galeopterus variegatus
TTTTCGAAGCTTATTTTTACACTTCATTAGTGCACATCTAGAGTAGTCTTGTATCTCCTCTTAGTTTTGTCCTTGTTCTAAGGCATGGAATTTGTGAAATACTCACTGAATTTACCGGGCATTCAAAGGTAAGACACCTTTGAGGCTGTGGGATCTCAAACATGTCTTGGTGGGTATGAGCTTGTATGCACAGATATTATTAGTTCAGTGTATGGTTGCCTTGTAGGTCTTTATTCACAAGTTTTTTTTTTTTTTTCCTGGCTTCATATAATGTTATACTTTGCATATTCACCTTAATATTAAGCCAGAGCTTAAAAAATGTTTGGATATATCTTTCTCTCTGTAGCCGCCTTCTCTATAGTAATTTGCCCTTCAATCTCTAATCATATCAGGAAATTCTCTTGTTCTGCCTGGATTACCTTTCCCTGCACTTTGTTCTGGAAAGTGTCTCCAGCAAGAAAGCCTGGCAATTGTAAGATGTACTGCATTTCTTTTCCCTCTCTCAGGGATTCTAGCTCTGTCCTCTTTGACATCCAACATCTGTGAGGACTTTTCTTTATTTTAATATTGTTTGTCTACTTTCCTAGGGTTTTTTGTTTGTGTATGTGTTTTGTTTTGTTTTGTGTTAATGGCAAGGGGGCTAGACCACTGCCAAGTATTCAATCTTGGACAGAAAAAAAAGTTTCTGTTACTGTTTTTTTTGTTTGTTTTTATTTTTTAAAATGTGATAGCAACTTTCTTTACTATTGCAATTCTCAAAGTCGTTTCTTACAGTTAATATAAATTATGATTCCTTTATATCGTGCCACTTCCCAAAGATGTTTTCTCGTAAAATTTCTGTGTGACCAAGCTCCTATATACCTCTCACTAGACTCCAGTTTTCCTGATAATACAGGTGGATAATACTATTTCAACAGCAAAGGTCATTATGGTCAGTATTGTACTTTAAGACTAATTAGAATGAAAGAAAAATCTCAACTAAGAAGTCATTTAGAAGTTGGTACAATTTAATTTTCGCTTTATTTGGAAGTTTCTATTACTTATGCAACCTGGTTTAAAAAAAGCAATAAAACTTGAAGAAATTAGCATAGCAATTGTATGAAGACATTTAAGAGAGATTAAAACATCTGGTTCTACTAGGAATGTTAATATCCTGGTAAAATCTTAAAGTATTTACATTATTCTTTTGTCCAGAGAAAATTTTGATTTATTAAACCAATTAACTATTATGAACTTTTACGTTCCATCCTATATGCTCTTAATTTTCCTCTTAGGTGGACATTTCTTTCCTTTAATGGTACTATCTTTCACTGGAACCTGTAGGTATCCTTTAGCTCCCTTTACTATACTCAGAGTTACAAAATTTTGTGACCTTTGCCTAAAGGTTTTATCTGAGTCAATAAAAATAGAGCATCAGTAAATACCCTGTAATCCGATCACTGGAACTTAAGGCAATGAAGGCTAATTTCATTTGCACCTAGAAGTCTGCAACATGTGTGGAAAATATGCAAAAGAAAGAAGGCAAAGCACAAAGGTACAACAAGTCACTTCAAAAATCTTTAGAAAAATATTATTATACTATTTTAAGCTTTAGTGTATGATACTGATGAATGCCTGTCTTCAGAAAGAATTACTTAAAATTTTTAATAATTTATACTCTATTTCCAAATAAATATGTTTGTGTTATTAATCTAAGGAAAAGATAGCCATTGGCTAGAGGTCAGTTTCCTATTGTTGTCACAGGTTCCTAAAAAATCCTCAATAAGCTAAATAAATTAACATTATACATCTAAATAGGTTATAGTGAATCAAGTTGGACATATATAAGCTATAGGAGTATTCTTTTGTCCCACAGGCCTATGGCATATTTAAAAAATAGACATTGTTGGATCCTTTTCCCTGGTTTGCACGTTGGTGTTGGCACCCATTGCCTTATTATAACCAATAGTCAATAACAAAAGTTGGTGTATTCATTTTTTCTTGCTCCTTACTCATTACTTGGAGTACTGCTCCATCCTACTCAATACACATAATCCAAGTAGTTTTATCAATCACAGTGCCTCATCTCACTTATGGTCACCTGGTTGGACATGTGTCCCAGTCAGAAATAATTCATAGACTCCTCCCTGGCAAGCCCAGAGTTTGTCCCAAGGGTGCAGGATGGGCCTGGGAAGAGAGAAGTCTCCTTCCCTTTTCACCAGCTAGAATTGGTAAGCTGGCCGGTTGTGAAGGGGGCTGACGGTGGGGATCTTTCTTGCCATGTGTAGATAATCTATCTGCTGAACTAAAGCAACATGAAGAGAATAAATAGTAGAGCCAAAAGGTGGGAAAAAATGACTGCAGGATTTAGCCCTGAATACAGCCATGTCTAAACCAAATTCATGACTGACCTTTCCAGTATATAAATGGCCAATGATTTCTCTGTTTTATACAAGATATTTTCAATTAGGTATCTATGAATTGCCGCAGAAATTCCTGACTCATATAAAAAGCAAAGAGAGACAAAACTTTAAATTCCAGTTATGATTTAGAATTCTATAGTGGTATTTATGTTGATATATTGGCATTCCTATGACTGATATTTCATGGCATATTTTACTTTTTACAGCCTTTCATGTTGTTTTTGTTCTTGGTATATCTCTTGTAAGTAACATATAAATGGGTATTTTAAAATGCAATCTCATAATCTCTCACATTTTATAACTAAATTCAGTCTCCTACATTTGTTTTATTTTCTGATATGTTTGGACTTACTTTAACATTTCATTTGATATATCTTGTTTACTTTGAAGTAATTTTCTTTTGTGTTTTTCCTTCATCTTGTTAGACTGATAAAGATACCCATACTCCTGTTTAAAGGTTAAAAAACGTATCCAAGTTCACACACCTAGAAAGCAATGAAAATGGGATTTGGACCTATGTGTGCTTAAATTCAGTGTTTGCACTCTTAACAGCTAAATAATATTGCTCCGAGAGTGCAGAAGGATAGTAATTGCTTAAAACATTTGCAGTGAGGATACAAACTCAAGGATAAGCAAAGAGATGGTATTAATTTGAGTTAGTTAGACTTAAAGAATAATAAGAGTTAAAAGTAAAGTAGAGAGAGGCATATGGGATGACTGAAATAATTTTTGTTTGGGTGACTAGATATGTGCTGTCCAAGTAATAAGGACAATAAACACAGAAGAAGGGAAATCATTTTGAGATGGAGGTACCAGTGTGCCATCCAGATGGAGAGGTTTTTCAGAAAATTTAGAACCACAGAAATTTGTTACACATTTCGTTAGAACATTTCCAGTTCAGAATGCTGTCTGGGCTACAATTTAAAAAATTATGTCTAAATGGCTGGGGAAGGTATTGACTTAGATAAGGGCACTCAAAGGGACTATATAATAAAGCCAAAAAGAGGACTGTATTAGTCTATTTTCATTTGCTGGCAACAAAATACCTAAAACTGGATATTTTCTAAGAAAATGAATTTGCTTCTTATAGTTTTAGAGGCTGGGAAGTCCAAGGCCCAGGGAACACATCTGTGAGGACCTT
>NW_007736596.1:5919-14852 GCF_000696425.1 Galeopterus variegatus
ATTTTCATTTGCTGGCAACAAAATACCTAAAACTGGATATTTTCTAAGAAAATGAATTTGCTTCTTATAGTTTTAGAGGCTGGGAAGTCCAAGGCCCAGGGAACACATCTGTGAGGACCTTTTTCCTGGTGGGGAACTTCTGCAGAATCCTGTAGCAATGCAGCGTGCTGAGCAGGAGTGTGCCAAAGTGCTCACTTACTCTCCTTATAAAGCCCTTAGTGCCACTCTCATGATAACCATTCATACATTAACTCATTAATCCATGAATGGATTAATTCATTTATGAGCACATAGCCATCATGGTTCAATTACTTCTTAAATACCCACCATTCAAATACCTTATTGGTAATTAAGTTCCACTCTGACCTTGGGAGATATTCATACCATAGCATTTTGCCCCAACCTTCCCACCCCAAAGTTCATGTCTTTCACACATACAAATACATTTATTCCATCCCAATAACCCCCAAAGTCTTTCCTTTTTCTAGCATCAGCTCTAAAGTCCAAAGTGAAATTAAAACAATTTTTTATACTCTGCTCCCCTTTTAGTTTGTATTATTAAGTATAGAATGTGTTCTGCTTTTATGTCATACTCTCGCTGCCATAATTTGACATTAGTTGTTAGAAGCAGTAACACAGCTGTCTGAATGCTTTGTTGCTTAGAAATTTTTTCAGCCCAATACCTTTGTTCATTACTCTTAAGTTGCACACTTTATAAAACCCTCAGGCATGGACATAATCCAGCCAAGTTCCTTGCCAATCTATAACAAGGGTGATCTTTGCTTTAATTTTCAATAAGCTCATTCTCACTTCAATCTGAGACCTCCTCAGAATGGACTTTACTGTTCATATTTCTATCAGAATTCTATTCATCACCACTTAACCAATCTCTAAGAATTTCCAAACTCTCTCCAGTCTCTTTGTCTTCTGAGACCTCACCAGAATCTAGGCTTTTTCTACCTGCTGTTTCAAATTCTTCCAGCCTCTGCCCAATACCCAGTTCCAAAGCCACTCCCACATTTTTAGTATGTGTTATTAGCATCACCCCATTTCTGTATTAATTCATTTTTGTTGTTGTTGTTGTTGCTATAAACAAATACCTGAGAATGGGTAATTTCTATCTGTAAAAAAAGAGGTTCATTCGGCTCATGATTCTGGGACAGCTATGTCTGGCACTCAGGGTGCTTCTACTCATAGTGGAAAGTAACAAAAGCTGATGAGTGCAAGGAGAACACGTGGCTAGACAGGAAGCAAGAGAGAGGTAGGGGAGGTTCCAGGCTCCTTTTCACAACCAGCTCTTGCAAGAACTAATAAAATGAAAACTCACTTGACTCTCTCCACCAGGTAGGGCATTAATCCATTTATGAGGGATCTTCCCCATGACTCAAGCACCTTCTAACCCTGCTATGCTGGGAATCAGATTTCAACATGAGTTTTGGGAAGACAAGATGTTCAAATCATTTCAAAGACAAATAATAATGTTTTAAAGTTTAAATAAAGTAACAGATGCAGAACACTGAAAATAGCACCTGGTATAGAGAATGTACTAAATAATGGTTAGCTAATGATCATGATGATGATTAAGATGATGATAACTAATATGACTGCCTTCATCTATTTTTTTCTAGCTCATGGACAAAGCATTAGGTTGAAGTCCAAAACTAGACCTAAAAGGATTAGCCCATTATTTACCTCATGTGATAAGTTCTCTCCAACTCTTATTTTGAGCTAGAAAGAAATATTGAGCTTGATACCCCAACTATTTCTGCTTCCAATGAAAAGGGGGATGAATACTAGTAAAGTGATGATGAGAAATAGTTTCTCTCACAGTGATTTTTCAGCCTCTGCAACAACCACACTAATTTCTGCTAAAATAATCTTAGATAAATAATGGGGAGTTTTATATAGTAGCCATATAAATTTTCTTCCAGATAAAGCAGAGTAATATTTATCCCTTAACATTTATTTTTAACATTTCTCATCAGGTTTTACTGGTATAATTTGGTCATGTTCAATTGTATGTGAAAAGCACTTTTTCCTCTTTTCCCCAAACACATCTTCACATAGTAAAGATGAAATTTGTGCATCCCTTGGGATTTTAGGAAGAAGAGCAAGGTGGAAGGAGAAGTTGAAAGGCAAAGAGTAAGTTCAAATTGTCAAGCCATGTGGTCTGTCTGAATTTTACCCAGGGGAACACCCATTTTTATTGTCAGAACCAAAGAGATCTGAGGAAGCAAAAAAGACCATTCAAAGATGATAAGAAAATCCCAAACCAAATGGCAAAAATGAATGATAATATTCTACAAGTTGTGAAGCGTTTTATTCCAAAGGGGCTTTTATTTATTTATTTTTTTGTAAAAGCACAGTTTCTCAGCTACATACAGTATCTGACTGAGATAAGTTTTGTAACAGCTTAAATAACACTGGAAAGAAGTGGTATTTCTGAATTAAGTTTAATTTTCATTTTATTTTAAAAGGTAATACTTGCACAGTAGTATTTCAAGTCCAAATGCAAAATTATGAATATTTTAAATTCACCTAATCCCATGGCAGAAACTTCTAATTTTGTTTCATACATATACTTTGCCTAATTCTAATATATTTTTTCTTTCTGTTATTTTTGGAAAAATTAATGCTGGGATAAACAAATAACATTTAAAGATCATTTTAAGAGGGCACTGTATTCTGATGCACTCTAGTTGGTCACACGTATCTGCTCTACATTATGTTGAAGTGAGAATAATCAATGTTTTATTAACTTGTCCTTGCAAAATTATTATTATTGTTTATTATTGCATATACAAAAAACCCCTAGCTTAATATGAAAGAGTAGTAGAATCAAGACAAGGATTATCTAACTTCGAAATTCAAATCATTAGCATACTATACCAAACTCTTCTTGGCTTAAGGATTTTGAATGTCATGGTTATAACAAATCATTTATAACTTAAATACAACATTGGGAATGTCATTCTATTAGATACTTTACACTGAGCATTATACAGGGAGGGTCTGTAGGCTTTGAGAGTTCATAATATAAGAAAATGCATATGCTAGACTTATGTATATAGACACGATCTAGTCAAATAACAAGAAAACAATCAAAATAACTTTACTGATTTTAATGTAGTATATTACAACTTTATTTTAGAAATTACAAATGAATACTGATTTCTTCACATTTCATATTTGTACCTAGTAGTTTGAGGAGAACTTTGAAGCTGTTCCAATGAGAGCAATCATGAAAACTTTCATGGACTATGTTATAATTGGTATGATCTTGAACATGTTCATGATGAGTATTTGTGTGAAGGTACTAAAGGAGAAACAGTACATAGAGCAACATAAAAAGCAATATTTGTACCACTAGAATATGTTAAAATTGTATTATGAATGTTAAAGATTAATTTGTAGAGATGGCCTAGTAAAGTGTTTTTACTTTCTTCCTTTCATGCATCTACATTTTAAATCTCTCTCTCTCTCTTCTCTCTTTTTTTTCTTTTCTATGTAGTTTGGATATTCATATTGGTGGAAATTAGAGACAGGGACATAGAAAAAAATAAGAAACTTCTTTGATATTGTCACTGTCGAGTTAGGTCAGATGCTTTTGACACATGGATGTGTACGAAGATCTGTCATAATAGCTCTGACCCAACGTAGTCCAGCTAGGTCACTATTTCAGTACAGAAATCTGTCCCTTGGTATTTGTGTGGTGCCCAGATAATACTTGGTAAACTTCGTCTTCATAACTTTGTAAACTTGAGATTTTTTCCACATTCTCTGGAATTATAATTTTTCTATAAATAACCCCAACATTGGGGAGAGAGTGGCAAAAAGTCCTACAATACTGTATCTTAAGATAGAATGGTAAATTTAACTTATTCCTGTGATTACAGCCCCCATATGTTAAAATTCACTCAAACATAAGCACTTAATTATTGATTTTTTTCCCTCTCCTACACAGAGTTAATTTTATGACATGATGAATACGGATATAGGTGTGAGCCTATGGAAGGGAAGAGTGGTCAGGATTGAAATACTCATATATTCCACTTGTGCTCCCTATGCATAGACCTACGGTTTTGGACTATGAACTAATATGCAGTAACTTTATACATAGTGTCAGCAATTTACCATTTACTAAAAAAAAATATTTAAAAATTAAGGCCAAAGGAGTCTCAAGAAGTAATAGTGACAGAAAATAATTTTGGCAATACTGATGAGCACTGATGGGAGAACACTTGAAGATACTGGTTTAAAATATTATGAACCCAGATGGGGTAGGTAGAATTCTAAAGTTGCCCCCTTCATAAAAGTTCTGTCTCCCGATTATTCGATCTAACACTAATCTAGGTACTACCAAGAAGGAACTCATAGATGGTATTAAAGTTACTAATTACCTAACTTTAAAATAGTGATATTATCCTGCTTTATATGGGTATGCCCAGTGAATTCACGAGCCCTTAAAAACACAAGTCACTAAGAGTCTGTCAGAGTCTGTAGCAGAAGATACGACAAAAAGAAGAGGTATAAGGTGATGTCAGAGAGAACTGAATTTTGAGAAGAACATAGCTCGCCACTACTGGCTTTGAAGGTATCTACAAACTGGCGAATAACCTGGCTTCTATAAAACTGTGAGCAATTCTCAGCTGACAGCCAGCATAAAATGAGNACGGATATAGGTGTGAGCCTATGGAAGGGAAGAGTGGTCAGGATTGAAATACTCATATATTGCACTTGTGCTCCCTATGCATAGACCTACGGTTTTAGACTATGAACTAATATGCAGTAACTTTATACATAGTGTCAGCAATTTACCATTTACTAAAAAAAATATTTAAAAATTAAGGCCAAAGAAGTCTCAAGAAGTAATAGTGACAGAAAATAACTTTGGCAATACTGATGAGCACTGATGAGAGAACACTTGAAGATACTGGTTTAAAATATTATGAACCCAGATGGGGTAGGTAGAATTCTAAAGATGCCCCCTTCATAAAAGTTCCGTCTCCCGATTATTCGATCTAACACTAATCTAGGTACTACCAAGAAGGAACTCATAGATGGTATTAAAGTTACTAATTACCTAACTTTAAAATAGTGATATTATCCTGCATTATATGGGTATGCCCAGTGAATTCACGAGCCCTTAAAAACACAAGTCACTAAGAGTCTGTCAGAGTCTGTAGCAGAAGAAACGACAAAAAGAAGAGGTATAAGGTGATGTCAGAGAGAACTGAAGTTTGAGAAGAACATAGCTCGCCACTACTGGCTTTGAAGGTATCTACAAACTGGGGAATAACCTGGCTTCTATAAAACTGTGAGCAATTCTCAGCTGACAGCCAGCATAAAATGAGGTTTTTAGTCCTACAACTGCATAAAATTAAATTCTGCCAACAACCTGAATGAGACCAGAAATAGATTCTTTCCTGAGGCTTCCAGAAAGAATGCAGCCCTGCAGACACCTTGATTTCTGCCTTGTGAGATTCTAAGCAGAGAAGCAACTTGAGCTATGCTGTGCACAGACTCCAAACCTACAGAAGTGACAGACAATACATTTGTGTTATTTTAAGCAGTGGCAATTCATTATAGCAACAATGGAAAAACTAAACATACCAGATATTACTGGTTTTCAGAAGAAAACCTGAGATAAGAGGGGCCAGAGAGATGTGGAATAGAATCAACCCATTGCACCTGATGACCTCTAAAAGAGAAAGCTTGTTGTCCCATTGATGTAACAGAGGAAGAGAGCCCTCACCAGACACCAGATATACTCGTGCCTTTATCTGCTCTTCTCAGCTCCCAGAACTGTGAGCAATAAGTTTCTGCTCTTTATCAATTACCCACTGTGTGTTATTCTGTGATAGCAACACAAACAGACTAAGACAGTAATTGGTACTGAGAAGTGGTGCTGTTGTTATAAAAAGTACCTAAAAATAAAGAGGCCACTTTGAAACTGGTTAATCGGCAGATGCTCGAAGAGTTTAAAGGATCAGGCTAATAAAAGCATATATTTCCATTAATGGAGCATTAAGGGCAATTCTAGTGAGGGCTCAGAAGAAGTGGAGAGCCGTAGGAAAAGCTCAGTCAGTGACCATAAAAGAATGGTCATTGAAGACCATTCTGATAAGGTCTCAAATGGAAATGAGGAAGAAAATATTGGAAACTGAAGGAAGGACATTTCTTGTTATAAAGTGGCAAAGAACTTGGCTGAATTGTGTTCATGTTCTAGGACTGTGTGGAAGGCAGAACTTAAGAATAATGAACTAGCATATTTGGCAGANGACTAAGACAGTAATTGGTACTGAGAAGTGGTGCTGTTGTTATAAAAAGTACCTAAAAATACAGAGGCAGCTTTGAAATTGGTTAATGGGCAGATGCTCGAAGAGTTTAAAGGATCAGGCTAATAAAAGCATATATTTCCATTAATGGAGCATTAAGGTCAATTCTAGTGAGGGCTCAGAAGAAGTGGAGAGCCATAGGAAAAGCTCAGTCAGTGACCATAAAAGAATGGTCATTGAAGACCATTCTGATAAGGTCTCAAATGGAAATGAGGAAGAAAATATTGGAAACCGAAGGAAGGACATTTCTTGTTATAAAGTGGCAAAGAACTTGGCTGAATTGTGTTCATGTTCTAGGACTGTGTGGAAGGCAGAACTTAAGAATAATGAACTAGCATATTTGGCAGAAGAAATTTCTAAGTGACAAAATATTTAGGGTGCTGCATGGCTTCTCCTAACTGCTTATAGTAAAAGGTGAAAAGAGAAAAATAATTTTAAAATGGAATTTACAATTTAAAAGGAAAGCAGAGCATAAAGATTTGGAAAATTTTCAGCCTGGTCATGGAAATAATAAAAAAAACATGTTTATGAGACAGAACCAAAGGTGTGACCAAGTAACTCAAGCAACCATTTGATAAGGAGATAGGAAACCAAGTGCTATTCATCAAGACAGTGGGAGGATGAAGCCAAAGGCATTTCAGAGATTTTTGAGGCTGTGACTCCCATGAATACCAAGACCTTAAGGGCAAAACAGTTTTGAGAAAGGGCACCAGGGTGCATGTGGAACCTAAGGGCACACTGCCCAGAGCTCCCTTAAGCTCTGCTTCTTCCATTCTGGCACAATGCTCCTTGGCTGCCCTACCTGTGGCTCAGATGGACCCAGGTGCTGTTGTGACTGCTGCACCAGAAGGCACAAGTCATATATCTTGGCAGAGTCCACCTACTGCTCATTCTGCAGGCTCAGAGTTCAAGAGCTGTGTATGCATGGCTGCCTCCACCTGGATTTCAAACATGTCTCAGATAACCTCTGAACCCAGGCAGAGACTTACTGCAGGGGTGGGGCTACCACAGAGAGTCTTCACTAGGGTAATTCCTAGCAGAACTTTGGGGTTAGGGACACCTCACAGACACCAGCTATGGCAATCTATTAGAAGTAGGACTGACCCAGAGACTACAGACCTGTATGACCACCAGTGTGAAATGCCAGTATGGAAGAGTCACAGGAACCTAACTCAAACATTTGAGAGTTGCAGTCCACAAGCTGTGGCTAGCAAAGCCAAAGGACAAGATTTCCTGTGACCTCGGGGGCCCAACCGCTGCCCCAGTGTGTTCAGAAGGTGAGTCACGGAATCAGAGAGAATTGTTTGTAGGCCTCAAGATTTGGTGTTGTTTGAGTTGATAGGTTTTGGATTTGCTTGGCACCTGTTACTCCTTTCTTCCTTCCTGTTGCCCTCTTTTGGGATGGAAATATCTATCCTCTGTCTATCCCACCTTTATATTTTTGGAAGCACATAGTTTGTTTGGTTTCACAGACACACATGAATATGAATTTGCCTCAGGATGACTTGCACCTTGGATCTCATCCACATGATGTTTAGATGAGACTTTGGACTTAGACTTTGAAGTTGATGCTGGAATAAGTTAGGACTTTGGGGGTTGTTGAAATAGAAAGAAGGCACTTTGTATGTAAGAAGGACATGATGGGAAAGGGGCAGGGGTGGAATGCTTTAATTTGAAAGTGTTCCCACCAAAATTCAGGTGTTGTTGCCAATCTTATTAAATATAAAGAAGTGGGACTTTTAAAATGTGATTAGGCCATGAGAGTTTCTCCCTCATGAATGGGACTGTCCATTATAAAAGAGGCTTTGCACAGCATTCTCTAGCTTGACCTTCCACCTTCTGCCATGTGAGGACTTAGTGTTTCTACTGTCCAGAGGATGCAAAAATAAGGCACTATCACCCAGGCAGGCAGAAAACCCAGCTAGCTGCACCCACTGCACTATGCTGCCTGTGAAGAAAACAGGACTCCATTCCAGTGATACTGGGTAGGCCCCAAGCAGGCAGAAAAAACAGCCAACTCCCCCCCAAACACCCAGCCCACACAGAAGGAAGGATCCTGTGCCACCCACACTGGGGAGGTCTCATGCAGCTTCCATGGAGGTGGTCCACAGCAGCCACCACCACAACAGCTTCTGCTGATACAAGGAAAGCTCGCTGCCACAATAGCATCCAAGACCACCATGCAGGATGCCTACCATTTTTTTGACTTTATTGACACAGGAGAGTCACTTGAGGAGATTGGAAAAAGAGGAAGAAATCTTTCTACTCAAAGCCCACTCCAGAGTAATAGAAGAAGCAACTGATCTACTAGATCACCAGACATCAACATAAAGATGCTAGAAATATGAAATGGAAGAAAAAAAGAAAGAAAATATGACACCACCAAAGGAATTTAGTAACTCTCAAATACCAGAACTAACAGAACAGAAATTTGTTGAAATGACCAAAAAGGAATTCCCAATAACTGTCTTAAGAAAACTCAATGTGATAAGAGAGGACTCAGTTAGTCAGCACAATAAAATGAGAAAAAATATCCAGTTTATGAAGGAGGAAATTTACAAAGAGATTAACACCTTTAAAAAGAATGTAGCAGGC
>NW_007736596.1:15485-17108 GCF_000696425.1 Galeopterus variegatus
CTTCAAAAATGAAGGAAAAATAGTGTATTTTCCAGACAAACAAAACTTTGGGGGTTCATCACCACATGACCAGCCCTGCAAGGAATTCACAAAGGAGTTCAGCATCTGGATTCTTACCACAAATTTACAAGAAACAACAAAAACAACTACAAATGAGAAAGAAAAAGTAAACTAAATGTTACCACCTGAAACAAAACAAAACAAAACAAATGTTGAAGATGAATAATAAAAGGAGAAGAAACAAACAAACAATATTTAAAATATCTAAACAAAATGTGATAAAATGCCAGGAATAAGACAATACTTATCAATTACAACCCTAAAAGAAAATAGATAATATTCCCCACTCAAAAGACACAGACTGATGGATTGGATCAAGAAACAAGACCCAACCTGTACACTGTCTTCAAGAGACATATCTTACCAGTAAAGATGCACACAGAATAATAGTGAAGGGATGGAAAAAGGTATAACACACACGCAGAAACCAGAAATGAGCTGGAGTAGCTATTACATCAGATAAAACAGACCCTAAATAAATAAAATTAAAAAACGTAAAAAGAGACAAAGTAGGCCACTATAAATTGATAAATGGATCTATCCAGTGAGAAGACATAATGATCATAAATATATATGCACCTAACACTGGCACACCCAGATATATAAAGTAAACACTATGAGACCTACAGAAAGAGAAAGACACCAATATGATAATAGTGGGGGACCTAAAAACCTCTCTCTTATCATTGCATGGAACATCCAGACAACAATTCAATAGAGAAACACAGGATTTAAACCACATTTTTGACCATTTGGACCTGGCAGACATCTACAGAACATTTCACCCACCAACTAAAGAATATGTATTCTTCTCATCAGCACATGGAACATTCTCCAGATAAGCCACATGCTACATCATAAATCAAGTCTCAATAACTTAAAAAAATCTGAAGCATCTCAAGTATATTTTCAGACCACAATGGGTTGAATATAGAAATTAATAACAAATGAAACTCAAAGGACTCTATACAAATACATGGAAATTAAACAACAGGCTCTGAATGACTTATGGGTCCAAGATAATTAACAAGAAATCGAAAAATTTCTAGAAGTCAATGAAAACAAGGATGTATCATATGAAAACCGATAGTACACTGCAAAAACAGTACTAAGAAGGAAGTTTAATGCAATAAATGCTAAAATCAAAAAAAGGAAGATTTCAAGTAAACAAGCTAACACTATACCTCAAAGAACTAGAAAAACAAGAACAATCCAATTCTAAAGTTAGTAGACTGATAAATAATCAATATCAGAGCAGAACTAAACGATATAGAGACCCCCAAGAGTGATACAAAAGGTCAATGGAACAAAAAGTTGTTTTTTAGAAAATGATAAACAAATTAGACAAAACATTAGCTAGATCATCATCAACAACAACAACAAAAAAAAAAAAAAAGAGAGAAGACCCAAATTACACACACACAAAAAGGAAATGAATAGAAACATTACAACTACTATCACAGAAATACAAAATATCGGGCCGGCCCAGTGGCGCACTGCTGCAGTGCACCGCTTGGGAGTGCAGCGGTGCTCCCGCCGAGGGTTCGGATCCCACATACAGAC
>NW_007736596.1:18396-19184 GCF_000696425.1 Galeopterus variegatus
ACTGCAGGCCAATAACTCTGATGATCATAGATGCAAAAATCCTCAACAAGATATTAGCAATCAGAATACAGCAACACATCAAAAAAGTATGCACCATGTTCAAGTGTGATTCATCCCAGAAATGCAAAAATTGGCCAACGTATGCAACTCAATAAATGTGGTTCACCACATCAACAAAATTAATGATAAAAACCATATGATTATCTCAATAGATGCAGAAAAAGCACTGAACACAATGCAATATCCTTTCATGATAAAGCTTCTCAGCAAATTAGGTATAGAAAGAAAGTATCTCAATGCAATAAAAGCCATTTATGACAAGTCCACTGAAAATATCTTCCCAGAGAGAGAAAAACTTAAGTCTTTTCCCTTAAGAACCATAACAAGACAAGGAAGCTCATTTTCACCACTCCTATTTAAAATAGTACTAGTAGTACTAGACACAGCAATCAGGCAAGAGAAAGAAATAAAAGGCATCTAGATAGGAAAAGAAATCAAACTGTCCTGGTTTCCAGATGACGTGATCCTATATACAGAAAAACCTAAAGACTCAACCAATAAAACTCTTAGAGCTATTTAATAATTTTGGTAATGTTTCAGGATATAAAATCAACACCCCCAAATCAGTTTCATTTATATTCTCCAGTAATAAACTAACAGAAAGAGAAATCAAGAAACTAAGCCCATTTACAGTAGTTGCCAAATAAGTAAAATGCCTAGGAATCAATTTAACCAAGGAAGTGAAAGATCTTTACGATGTGGACTACAAATCACTACTGAAAGAAATT
>NW_007736596.1:19940-26027 GCF_000696425.1 Galeopterus variegatus
TTTAACCAAGGAAGTGAAAGATCTTTACGATGTGGACTACAAATCACTACTGAAAGAAATTTAAAAAGACAAAAAAAGATGGAAAGACATTCCATGCACTTGGATTGAAAGAATCAACATTGTGAAAATGCCCATACTACCTAAAGTGTTCTATGGATTAAATGAAATCCCCATTAAAATACCAATGACACTCTTCACAGAAATAGAAAAAGCAATCCTAACATTCATACGGAACAACAAAAGATCCTGAATAGCCAAAGCAATGCTGAAAGAAAGAAAGAAAGAAAGAAAGAAAGAAAGAAAGAAAGAAAGAAAGAAAGAAAGAAAGAAAGAAAGAAAGAAAGAAAGAAAGAAAGAAAGAAAGAAAGAAAGAAAGAAAGAAAGAAAGAAAGCTGGAGGCATTTCACTACCTGATTACAAATTATATTACAGGGGCCGGCCCGGTGGCGCACTGCTGCAGTGCGCCGCTTGGGAGCGCGGCGGCGTTCCCGCCGAGGGTTCGGATCCCACATACAGACTGGTTCCCGCTCACTGGCTGAGCGAGGTGCGGGCACAGTACCGAGGGTTGCGATCCCGTTGCCAGACACGAAAAAAGACAAAAAAACAAAACAAAACAAAATAAAAAAAACCAAATTATATTACAAAATTGTACTAACCAAAACAGCATGGTTCTGGCATTAAAATAGACACTCAGACCAATGGAACAGAATAGAGAACTCAGAAATCAACTCACACACTTAAAACTAACTGATCTTTGACAAAGGCAACAAGAGCATATGTTGGGGAAAAAACTGCCTCTTCAATAAATGGTGCTCATAAAATTGGATATACATATGCAAAGGAACAAAACTAGTCCCGCACCTCTTGCCATATACAAAATCAACTCAAAATGGATTAAAGACTCTAGTATAAAACCTGAAAGTATGAAACTATTAACAGCAAACATAAGTGAAACACTTCAGGAAGTAGGACTGGGCGAAGACTTTATGAATGAGATCTCAAGAGCACAAGCAACAAAGGAAACAATAAATAAATGGGATTATATCAATCTAAAAATCTTCTGCATAGCAAAGGAAACAATCAACAGACTAAAATGACAACCTATGGAATGGGAGAAGACATTAGCAAATTATACATCTGGCAGGAGATTAATATCCATAATATACAAAGAACTCAAATAACTACAGAGTAAAAAAACGTATAACACAATTAAAAAGTAGGCAAAGGAGTTGAATAGATGTTTTCCTAAGGAAGACATACAAATAGTCAACAGGTACTTTAAAAACTGCTCTGAATCACTAACCATCAGGGAAATACAAATGAAAACCACATTGAGATATCATCTCACCCCACTTAGACTGGATATTATCAGAAAGACTGAGAATAACAAATGCTGGTGAGATTGTGGAGAAAAGAGAACTTTTCTATACTGCTGATGGGACTGTAAACTAGTACATCCATTAGGGAAAACAATATGGAGGTTTATCAAGCAACTACAGATAGAACAACCATACGATACAGCAATCCCACCTCTAATTACATTCCCAAAGGAATGAAAATCATCATGTTGAAGGGATACCAGCACTTCCATGTTCATCACAGCTCTATTTATAGTAGACAAGATATGGAACCAACCTAAATGTCCAATGATGGATGACTGGAAAAGGAAAATGTGGTATATGGAATGCTACTTGGCCATAAAAAAGAATGAAATTCTGCTATTTGCAACAACATGGATGAATATGGAGAAAATTATGTTCAGTGAAGTAAGCCAGGCCCATAGGGAAAAATACCACCTGTCCTCACTCGTAAGTGGGAGTTAAGAGAGAAGGATGGAAGGAAAGACCACAGAGATACATTGGACTTGCAGAGGGAGAGAACATACCTCGGGTTGTCGGTGGGGGGCTGTGTGGGGAAGGAGGATTGGGAGAGGTTAGATGGGGGGCATGTGGAATAATTGCACTTTGTGGTAATGGGAATGCTGATACTATTGATCTGATCATCACATCTAGGGTACAGGTGGTGATGTTCAGCTTTGTATCACATGAATATGCATAATCAGTAAAAAACAAAAACAAAAACAAAAACAAAAACAGTAAGGTACTATCTTGAAAGCAGAGAGAAACCATCAGCAGATAACTGAGTCTTTATCCTGGATTTCCCAGCATCTAAATCTCTGAAGTAAATTTCTGTTCTTTACAAATTATCCAGTCCGTGGTATTCTGTTATAGCAGCAGAAATGAACTAAGGGCATTGAGATTTACATTATGAGACTCAATCTTCAAATTAATGATTTTTCTTTTTTGTTTCCTGTATGTAGAGGTTATTCTTAAGCTACTTAGATCTTTCATGTAACTGGGCTTTAACTTTGTATGTTAATGAAAAAGCTCTGATATGCTTTCTGAGGTGTGATCAGATGTTTTATCCACATTAACATTTTTTTCTCCACATGAACTGTTGAATTATTACCGAAAGTATACATTTATTGATAAATACCTATATACAATAGGATAAAAATGTATTTATCTAACTTTCCACTTGAAAGATACATATTCCAATTAATTGAAATAATGAAATTTTCCCTGTACCAGACTCTCCTAATAATGAAGACACCAGCAGAAAAGAAGTTTTAAAGATGTTTATTTACTATTGCCAAATAAATTTTCAGTTACTTTGTGAATGAAACTAATACCCAACTACAAATCAGTGCTAAATTCAGCATTTATCTGATTGTAGTTTTCAAATGCCTTTTTTTGTTAATATTTATTTGTCTTACAAAAACAGCTGAATGGGGGAATCATTTTGACTATACATCATACATTCATTATAACTAGTACTCAGGACTGATAATACTATGCAGATGAAATAGACAATGGTAAACCTTCACTAAAGGTTATGAAGAGACTGCTCTATCAGTAGAAATGTTCATGATGTCTAAACAAGTGGGCTAAAATCATGAATATCATCTTTTTTTCTGTAAGCATTGGGAAGTTCTTATGATATAGGCTGAAAAATATTTTTTTGATCAATCAAAGTTTGTTCTGCATACAAATGATTTGCTTATGTAGAAGAAAAATCTTTCTTAGCTCATTTATGAGTAAAATTTTATAATGATTCAAGAGATTTCTCCTGTGTTCTTCAATGATGCTTGCAATTCCTTTTACCAGTAGCAAAAAACAAACAAACAAACAAAAAAAACACCCGTTTAATTTGTAATGTAAGGAGAAGCTTGAAAGGTCTCAACACTGACTTAGATGTACATTGTCATTCCATGATCCCCTTTCTTGGTATTTATGGTGGAACTTTAGAGTGAAGGAAGACAGAAAATGGCTATTTAAAGGGAGTGAGAAGAAGCAACCAGGCCTAAACAAATTTTGCCCAACCAAATGTTTGTTTATAATTAGTTCTGCAAAGTATTGGTCGCAAACTATTACTAATTTAAGTTTGAGCAGATTAATAAAGCATTTTCTTCTGTTTTTATCTGTGCTGAGTTTGTCAGTGACACAGAAGTTAGTGGCATATCCAGGAACGATCCCAATCCCTGGGATCTGAGTGTAGGGAGCTGAGAAGAGACTAGACATGGTGAAGGTTACTGCTTTCTCCTTTCCAGGTGAGTGTCTCTGGAAGCTCATCCCTGGAGCTTTCCCTAGCCAGCTGCTCCTCCTAACTCTCTCTCATCCCTCATCTAGCACAAGACAGCAGCAATGTATTAACGGCTAAGTGCTGGGAACACCATGGTGTGCATGATGGTATTCAGAAATCCTTATCCCCACGTGCTTTTGCTGTGAAGTTCATTTTTTAACAAAGGACTCAAAAAGAAAAAGTGGATGTGAATGAAAGAGAAGAGCAGGGGGTGAAAGACCACTTTGTAGCAAATGAATTACATTCAAAAGCAATTTTTAACTAATTCTTCCTGTGGATATTAAAAGAGCTAGTGTTGCATAGAGTCACAAACCAGTCCCCAGAAAATGAGTATCGGTGAGAGATCCACTTCTGGGCATAAAACATCCTCTTTAGAGAAAATCATTCTTGAAGTCCCTATATTAAGTTTATTCTCACTATACTAAGGTAGGTTTAAAATATATAACAGAAAAGAAAGAAAAACTACTGGATTTATCCATCTTAAAGAGATCATAAATTGACCTCCTGTTGATGTCAGAGTATTGTTGGGAAAAAATTTTTTAAAAAAATTTTAAAAAGATAAAAAAAAGCAAAGAAACTCTTCACGCCAACAATAGAGATTGCTTCAGTTCAATTTCCTTTCATATACAGAATCTGGCTATATATTTTAGTTCCATAATAAATTTATTTGAAAAAAAATTCAGGAACATTATTGAATAACTGAAAATATAGCCTAACATGCTTGGGCACAAAACATTTTTTATAACTTCTTTGCCCTGTTAGCTGTAATATAAGCTTTCCTGCTTCCTTCCTTCCTTCCTTCCTTCCTTCCTTCCTTCCTTCCTTCCTTCCTTCCTTCGCCCTATTTCAATCTATGGGACGTATAAGGGAAAGCTAAATTTCTTTACCTTAAAGAGCTTATACTAATGGTTTCATTTATTAGCTTTTACTTTTAGCATGAGGTCTTCCACCCTTAATTCTATTGCAATGTACAATAACAACATCTACTTTAATTGCATCGGAAAGAAAAATCTTAGTGCCTTTATTTCCACAGTCATCTAGTCTGTATATATCTGCTGTGTAGAAACTTCTTGGAGGTGACCTCTTCAAGATACACACATCTTGCCATCAACAATCCATAGGAGAATTTGAAATGGGGTGTGAGAACTTGCAACATTTTACTTAGTGTCTTGGGAGACACTGTTATCATGACCCCTTAAATTTACTGTCTTTATAGACAACTTGCTATGGGAAAGGGGGACTTCGGAGTTAACTCAGCAGCTTTGGCAAATGAATGTTCCAAAAGAGTATTACTGCAAACCCCAAGAGAGAACATTAGTCCAGCACTTCATTAGCAGGGGTGAGAAAAAGCTGTCCTCTGTGTTCCTGGATAGGCAGACTTTTATTCCAGTAGGAGTTTCTCTCTGGAATTCAATTCTCTGAAATTCTTAGTGCTCCCAAAGTCAGATTTGTCTTTAATGGAAATGGGATAAGGGGATTCTGAAAATGTCAAGTACTAACTTTTAATTTTCAAGGAGACCATGAGTTTACAAATTGGGAGGAAACAAAACAATTCTTTTTGAGCAGAACTGAAGGGCAATTGTAAAAGTTCAACACATTGCAGCTTGACAATGTGCACTAACTGCTAATGCCACCCACTTGACTCATTTACCAATTTAAGGTTATTTTTTAATCTCCCTGTGAGCTTCCCAACATAATAGAAGAACTCTCTTAGAATGTGTGTATGTGTGTATTGCTCTAAAACAGCAAATAACTTCCCACAGTTCTTAAGAAAGCATAGCTAACAACTCTTTTCCTTACTCCTTATATAACAATGATATTTGTGTAGAGGTAATGTTTTTCAAAATTAAATTTTAGTGCAATTTTTGAGTGAGTAAAACACAAGAGAATTTTCAAAATAATGTATATAATGCTAAAAATAATTGGGAACAGTAGGAAAATATAGATAAAATTGCTGTATTTAACTTATAATACAGTGAGTATAAAATCTGATGAAAAAAATTTCAGTATTTGATAATAATAGCATTAAAGAGACACAACCTGATTTACTAATCTATCTATGTCTATGATCAAAGTAAATAGCCAGGCTGGCTAGTTAGAGCACTGCCTTATAACACTAAGATCACGGATTCGGATCCCCATACTGGCTAGCCACTAAAAAAAGAAAAAAAAAAAAAGTAAATAACAAGTAAAATTGTTCTAAAATAATTTAATCTTTTTATACCCTTACAAAAGTATGCTGATAATAGTCAATCATAAATGTAGAATAGCTTCCCTTTATTAAATTTTAAGCTCCTTACCTTTTAGAATTTTGAAAATATTTATTGAACTTATTCTATATGCACCAGAGAAAGGTTTTAATTGGGAATTATATTTAAAATGGATATTGTGATGAGTGAAAAACTCTGATTAGCACTGCAAAATCACATCATGTTTTTTTTTTTT